>NC_049198.1:66460448-66649064 GCF_009769625.2 Cygnus olor | reverse complement strand
CTTAGAATATCACTGAGCAGTGTTGTTATTGCTCAATACTAAAAGCAACAGAAGATACTAAATCATATGTTGGAAATGGGAGAGGTCAAGATGGAACAATAATGGATACCAGAAACCAATTTGGAGTTGAGGAAGATTTTTATTAAGGGAAAACAAAGTGTAATAGATAATTTTGCTAAGAAACTATTGTAAATTCTGGCGCAAAAGTTTCAATTTTGTCCTTTTCATACTAGAACATTCATCTTGATTATGTGATATTACATTACTGAAGATACTTATCTAAAGAGGGCAGTATATTTGCTGTTGGAGGAAGAAGCACCTTTTAATACAGTACAATGTTTATTAAATACATTTAATATGAACCCGTTTCATACAGACCAGTGTTTTAGAGGGCTCTACTTATGTTTTGGTACACACTATAAGGACACAGGCTGTCCATTCTTCTGTGTTTTGCCCAAATGATTTATATGAGTGGCAGCTCATAACTGAAAAGCTCAGTTCTGTGCATGGGTTCAATCCTTCACTATCCTCATACGGCTCAAAAGGATTGGAAAATAGCTATCAAATCCCTGCTGAAGCTTCTCATAGCACACTAGGTTTTCTGCCTAGCTCCTGAACTTTGTTCTGTTGAGGGCAGTCAGTGTACTTTGGGCTTTAGATGTTCTTTTTGCAAAATAAGATTCTGGGACACAGCTGCCAGGGATTCCTCTAGGCATTATTAGCCAGAGAGAGGGAGTAGGAGAAAACCAGCTGGATGTGAGCTATGGCTTGTGCTTCTGGCCAGTGCCCTGCTCCTGCCAGGGCTCCTGGGCACCAGGAGCATCAAGCAGGCAAGCAGCTGCAGGGAACCTGGGTGTCAGCCCAGGGCATCAGGCACCTCCCAGGGGACAGGGGCAGTGAAGTCCACTGGTTCCTTCCAGTTCCTGAGAGATGCTACCTGAATGTACTTTTGGTCCATTTTCCTCCAACATACCCTGTTCAGTGACTAAATAAATTGGCCTTAGTAGGAGAAAGCACACTTGAATATGTCAGCGGCCTGAGGCATTTTGTAACTCAGGAATCTGTAGCTGTAATTTCTGACACTGATGTCTGTCCAGTCCAGCAAGTGGGAAACTTCTGCATGAAGAGGGGATGCATGTCTGAGGGACAATCTATATTGTGGTGACTTTTATTAGCATACATTGTGAAACTTTACTTTTTTTGTAGCTCAGTTTGGTAGGTTATTTATACTGATTTTTTTTCAGGATGAAGTGTCTGTATCTTCTAAAAAAAAAAAAACTGTCTTTCTTTAAAGAAGATATCTGGGATTCTTTCTTCTGGGATTCTTTCTTTGTTTAAAGTTATTCTTTTCAATTAATTTTCACCTTATTCTATTAATTTTCACCTTATTCAATTAATTTTCACCTTATTCTAGAGCTGTACGCTCCTCGGTATCCTTCTTCCCTTATTCAAAACACAGTTTTACGATGTGATATGAATAAATTATTGTAGAATAAGGTATTGCAAGATGGTAGCCACAACATTTCTCAAACATGGAAGGTGTTCTGTGCTTGCCTGACATCATAGACCATTCTTGTCAGTTCTTTTCAGTGGCACATCTCTGAGGTGATTTGTTTGATTTATTTTGGTTTCCTTTAGGCTCTAGCTTGTGCTCTTTTTGAGACATGACTCTCAAAATCTGAGACATCTGTGACAGATCTGACACATTGCTACTAGCAGCATGGAAATCTTCAAGGGTTAAAATTGCATGGTCATGGTTCTCAGTGAGCTGACCTGAAAGAAACCCAGAGCTTTCTTTTAGAGATAGGCAGGTCTTCAAGTTACACAGGAGAGTCAGTTAGCTGGTCAGCTTGTTTTATCTGCTTCATGAAAAGGTAGTGTAGTTGGTACTTAACAGAGTTTGGTAAATAGAACCAATTATCTTGTAAATCTCAGGTTTCTCTGCAAAATAAAACCCGGTTATACTTGTGAGTGTTTTAAGCAAACATCTTACTGGAATATTGCTAAAAAATACTAAGTTAAATACTTGCTATAAAATGAAAAGCAATCAAAAAGATGTATAAATAGTCTATAAAGAATCGTCGAAAGGTATGGTACGTTGAATTAATGTCATGTTTAAATACTTCTCAACGCAGGTGACTATAAAAGACCTTCCTCTTTCTGAAAGCACCTGCTCCTCGTAGAAACAAGAGTTATATTGATTTACTGCAATTTATTTTCTCCCTGGATTCTGGTCCTGACACTGTGAGAAGATTAATTGGAATTAATGGCATTTGCACAGCTAATTAAAGTCAGTCTTCCTACAGTCAAATCAATTCCTTTAATCAGAGAAGTAACAAAGTCTTGCTCAGCTCCTGCAGTCTGCATGTAAATGTTCTTTGCTTGAATAAGCAACTCTGCAGTCATTAGTGGTTGGACACAGACATTGCTTATGATACCTGGTAATTTCTTCAGCACTTGAAAAGCACAAATAATATACATATTCATTTTTATAGACAATGCAACAAAATAAGAATTTTTGAAATTTGAAGTTAAGTGAAGACATGGTTGGTTTTTATTTTTCATCCATTCTTCAAGAAAGCCTCTGCACATTAGCATGGTAGCATCAGAGAGTGTACTCACAGGTTTTCGTGCACTGCCATAACAAAAGTAAATCGGGACAGATCAAGGAAAATACTTCCTCTGTATATTCTGATGATGGAGGCTTTCTTTCTGAGCCTCATGAAAAACAGTATGTTAACAAGCCAGTGTGTAAAAAGGTCTTTAATGAAAAACACAAACAGGACTGAAAACAAAACAGAACCAATGTGTTGTTAATCAGGTTGTCTCTGCTTAAAATGTTCTTGTCAAGTTCTTGGTCCTACCAAGAACTTAAAGCATTAAGTTCTACTGAGAGACAAGGCTTTAGAAGAATATTATTTTTAAACCAATCCATACTGCTAACTTAATGCTTCAGCTGCAATAGGCTTTGCTGGCATACACGCAGGGCACTGCTGACTGCAGTGACCTTCTGAGTTTGTATAAGGTTTTCTCTTCAGGCTGATTGCTCCAGTAGTAAACACCAACAGAGTACTTGTTCCATGTGGCAATGGGCTTATGTTCCACTTTGATTTTTGCTGGTAAGTGATATGTGACAATGATGTTAGGCCAAGGACAGCATTAAGAATGTTTCTTGGCTATGAATTTATTACAATAAATCCCTGTTTAATGAGTGTTTAACATGAAGCATCTGTTACACTCTATATGAAATCTTAATTTCTGTTCTGGAAACAAAAATCAGGCAATCAAGTCGGATCATCATTTATCATTTAACTGTGATTAAAAGTTCTGTTCCCAAGATACAGGTCTAATTTTTCAGACTCAAAATGTATTTTTTATTTTTACTTTTATAACAGACATATTCAGAAATAAGGAGCTGAATAACACAACCAAAAATTCTGAGCTAGTCTCTATGATGAAAAGGTATCATATTATAAATTAAATCTCTTTGGAATTTTGGTGAAAGCAAAAATTTTTTTAACCAGAAAATTCACATCAAGACAACAACAATATGATTATCTGCACTGGTAATTGCATCGTGAATGATGATCTTGTAAGATGTTTGCTCTTGGTGTTCAAGTAAGAAGATGAACTGCTGTTTGTTTCCTGCATACATGCTTTAAATATTTGTTTTTAAATGAATGCTAAATCACAGAATCACAGAATCATCTAGGTTGGAAGAGACCTCCAAGATCACCGAGTCCAATCTCTGACCTAACACAAACAAGTCCTCCACTAAACCATATCACTAAGCTCTACCTCTAAACGTCTTTTAAAGACATCCAGGGATGGTGACTCAACCACTTCCATGGGTAGCCTATTCCAATGCCTAACAACACTTTCAGTAAAGAAGTTCTTCCTAATACCCAACCTAAACCGCCCCTGGCACAACTTTAGAACATTCCCCCTCGTCCTGTCACCAGGCACGTGGGAGAATAGACCATACCTCGCTACAGCCTCCTTTAAGGTACTTGTAGAGTGCGATAAGGTTGCCCCTGAGCCTCCTCTTCTCCAGGCTGAACAACCCCAGCTCCCTCAGCCGCTCCTCGTAAGACTTGTTCTCCAGACCCCTCACCAGCTTTGTTGCCCTTCTCTGGACTCGCTCGAGCACCTCGACGTTCTTCTTGTAGCGAGGGGCCCAAAACTGAACACAGTACTTGAGGTGTGGCCTCACCAGAGCCGAGTACAGGGGGACAATCACTTCCCTAGACCCGCTGGCCACGCTGCTTCTTATACAAGCCAGGATGCTGTTGGCCTTCTTGGCCACCTGAGCACACTGCTGACTCATATTCAGCCGACTATCAACCAGTACTCCCAGGTCCTTCTCTGCCAGGCAGCTTTCTAACCACTCATCTCCCAGCCTGTAGCGCTGCTTGGGGTTGTTACGCCCCAGGTGCAGACCAGGCACTTGGCCTTGTTGAACTTCATACAGTTGGCCTCAGCCCACCGGTCCAGCCTATCCAGATCCTCCCGCAGAGTGTTCCTACCCTTGAGCAGATCGACACACACACCTAAATTGGTGTCATCTGCAAACTTACTGAGTGTGCACTCAATCACCTCATCCAGATCATCGATAAAGATATTGAAGATGACTGGCCCCAGTACTGAGCCCTGGGGGACTCCACTAGTGACCGGCCTCCAAATGCATTTGACTCCATTCACCACGACTCTTTGGGCCCGGCTATCCAGCCAGTTTCTAACCCAACGAAGCGTACACCAGTCCAAGCCACAAGCAGCCAGTTTTTTTGAGGAGAATGTTGTGGGAAACGGTGTCAAAAGCCTTACTGAAGTCAAGGTAGACCACATCCACAGCCTTTCCCTCATCCATTAAGCGTGTCACTTTGCCACAGAAGGAGATCAGGTTTGTGAAGCAGGACCTGCCTTTCATAAACCCGTGCTGACTGGGCCTGATCGCCTGGTTGCCCTGCAAGTGCTGTGTGATGACACTCAAGATAATCTGCTCCATGAGCTTCCCTGGCACTCACGTCAAACTAACAGGCCTATAGTTTCTCTGGTCTACTTTCGACCCCTGTTGTAGATGGGTGTCATGTTTGCTAGCCGCCAGTCGACTGGGACCTCCCTTGATAGCCATGAGTGCTGATAAACGATGGAAAGCAGCTTGGCTAGTTCTTCCACCAGTTCTCTCAGCACACTCGGGTTGATCCCATCCAGCCCCACTGACTTGTGTACATCCAAGTGCTGTAGCAGGTCGCCAACCATTTCCTCGTGGATTGTGAGGGCCACATCCTGCTCCCCATCCCCTTCCACCAGCTCAGGGTACTGGGTATCTAGAAATCAAGTGGTTTTGCCACTAAAGACTGAGGCAAAGAAGGCATTAAGCACCTCAGCCTTTTCCTCGTCTCTTGCCACTGAGTTTCCCCCCACATCCAGTAAAGGATGGAGATTCTCCTTAGTCCTCCTTTTGGTGTTGATGTATTTATAAAAGCATTTTCTGTTATCTTTAACAGCAGTAGCCAGATTGAGCTCCAGATGAGCTTTGGCCTTTCTAATTTTGTCCCTACACATCCTTACAACACCCTTATAATCCTTCTGAGTGGCCTGCCCTCTTTTCCAAAGATCATAAACCCTCTTTTTTCTCCTAAGCTCGAACCACAATTCTCTGTTCAGCCAGGCTGGTCTTCTTCCCTGCTGGCTAATCTTTGGGCACATGGGGACAGACCGCTCCTGAGCCATTAAGATTTCCCTCTTGAGGAGTTCCCAGCCTTCCTGGACTCCTCTGCCCTTCAGGACTGCCTCCCAAGGGACTCTGTCAACCAGTGTCCTGAACAGCTCAAAGTCAGCCCTCCGGAAGTCCAAGACAGCAGTTTTACTGGTCCCCTTCCTGGCTTCGCCAAGAACAGAGAATTCGACCATTTTGTGGTCACTCTGCCCAAGACAGCTCCCGACCACCACATCTCCCACCAGTCCGTCACTGTTTGTGAACAGAAGGTCCAGTGCGGCATCTCCCCTGGTAGGCTCACTAACCAGCTGCCTCAGGAAGCTATCTTCCACGCTCTCCAGAAACCTCCTAGACTGCTTTCTCTGGGCTGTGTTGTGCTTCCAGGATATGTCTGGGAAGTTGAAGTTCCCCACGAGAACAAGTGCTGACGATTTCACAACTTTTGCCAGCTGCCTGTAGAATTCCTCATCCGTCTCCTCATCCTGGTTTGGTGGTCTGTAACAGACCCCCACCAGGATGCTTGCCTTGTTGGCCTTCCCACCGATCCTAACCCACTGAGACTCAACCTTATCAGTCCCAGCCTCAAGTTCCACAACATCAAAACACTCTCTAATATAGAGTGCCATACCACCACCCCTTCTGTGCTGCCTGTCCCTTTTGAAGAGCCTATAGCCAGACATTGCAGCACTCCAGTCATGAGAGTGGTCCCACCACGTTTCAGTGATGGCAACCAAGTCATAGCCTGCCTGCTGCACGATGGCTTCCAGTTCCTCTTGTTTGTTACCCATGCTGCGTGCATTAGCGTAGATGCACTTCAGTCGGGCCATTGCCTTCTCCCCCAGCCTTGCCATTGTTCCCCCTGACACACCTCTAACATGCCTTATTCCAGCCCCATCCCCTTTCTTACCTAGTTTAAAACCCTCTCAATGAGCCCTGCCAGCTCCTGTGCTACAGTCCGTTTTCCCCTTAGAGACAGGTGGGACTCATGTGCAGTTAGCAGGCTGGGTTCCGAGTAAAGCACCCTGTGGTCAAAAAAAAAAAAGAAACAACAAAATTTCTGTGTTGCCACCAGCCTCTGAGCCACCTGTTTATCAGGTGGGCTTTCCGGGTCCTCTCTGTACCCCTCCCTGCCACTGTAGGGATAGAGGAAAGCACGACCTGTACTCCCACTCCATCTGCTAATTGTCGCAGTCCCCTAAAGTCCCATTTGATAGCCTTCAGGCTTCTCTCTTCAATATCATCTCTGGCAGCCTGGACTATCAAAAGAGGATACTAGTCAGAGGGGTGATCCAGGTTAGGAAGCTTTCTGGCACTGTCCCTGACCCTGGCCCCAGGGAGGCAGCAGACTTCCCTAGGGGTAGGGTCAGGTCGACAAATAGGGCCCTCTGTTCCCCTGAGAAGAGAGTCGCCTACAACAATTACCCTTCTATCTTTCTTGGTGAAGGCAGTCCTGAGGTGTGGAGTCGACTTCCTTGCCTTAGGCATCCTCCTGGGTAGACTGTTTACTTCATCCTCACCCACCGGTCTCACAGTCTGCAGGGCCTCAAACCTGTTGTGTATGGGCACCAGGGAAGGCTGGGCCAGTAGGGAGGAGAGTTGCCTCCGACGTCAAGCAGGGACCTGTTTCCATTCCTCCTCATCTCCTAGGTCCCCTCCCCCTGCTCGGCAGGGCAGGGGGTCCACCACTATTTGGGGTGTCTCACCCCGGTGCCTTTCCTGTGGGCCTTGAAGGGAGTTGCTCCACCAGTCTATCTCCCGCTCACACTCCCTGATGGCCCTCAACCTCTCCACCTCCTCCTTGAACTCTGCCACCAGGTTGAGCAGGTTGTCCACCTGCTCACACCCCACACACAGGCTGTCTCTGCCACCTTCAGAGGGCAGCAACAGGCTCAGGCACTCCCTGCATCCAGAGCCCTGAACTGCCACATTTTTGAGTGGGTACTCAATCTGGGTGGCCACAGACTTTCTAGAAAGACCTCTCTGCCTAGTGTTGACCATGGTGGTTTACCTGGATGAGGGGATTGAGTGCACACTCAGTAAGTTTGCAGATGACACCAAGTTAGATGTGTGTGTCGATCTGCTCAAGGGTAGGAAGGCTCTGCAGGAGGATCTGGATAGGCTGGACTGATGGGCTGAGGCCAACTGTATGAAGTTCAACAAGGCCAAGTGCCTGGTCTGCACCTGGGGTGCAACAACCCCAAGCAGCATTACAGGCTGGGAGATGAGTGGTTAGAAAGCTGCCTGGCAGAGAAGGACCTGGGAGTATTGGTTGATGGTCGGCTGAATATGAGTCAGCAGTGAGCTCAGGTGGCCAAGAAGGCCAACAGCATCCTGGCTTGTATAAGAAGCAGCGTGGCCAGCAGGACTAGGGAAGTGATTGTCCCCCTGTACTCGGCTCTGGTGAGGCCGCACCTCGAGTACTGTGTTCAGTTTTGGGCCCCTCGCTACAAGAAGGACATCGAGGTGCTCGAGCGAGTCCAGAGAAGGGCAACAAAGCTGGTGAGGGGTCTGGAGAACAAGTCTTACGAGGAGCGGCTGAGGGAGCTGGGGTTGTTCAGCCTGGAGAAGAGGAGGCTCAGGGGCAACCTTATCGCACTCTACAAGTACCTTAAAGGAGGCTGTAGCGAGGTATGGTCTATTCTCCCACGTGCCTGGTGACAGGACGCGTGGGAACGGGCTAAAGTTGCACCAGGGGAAGTTTAGGTTGGATATTAGGAAAAAATTCTTTACTGAAAGTGTTGTTAGGCATTGGAATAGGCTGCCCATGGAAGTGGTTGAGTCACCATCCCTGGATGTCTTTAAAAGACATTTAGAGGTAGAGCTTAGTGATATGGTTTAGTGGAGGACTTGTTTGTGTTAGGTCAGAGATTGGACTCGGTGATCTTGGAGGTCTCTTCCAACCTAGATGATTCTATGATTCTATGTTTCACAATGGTGGGAGAGAAGATTTCCTGTACAACTTGCATACACGGACCTACAATACCAGGGCATAGTCACAAGGCCTTCAATATCTCTGTTACCCTCCTCATGGTACCATGTTTTGGTTTAACCCATCCAGCAGCTAAGCACCACATAGCCATTCGCTCACCGTCCCCCCTTCCTCTGTGGGGTGGGGGAGAGAATCAGGAAAAAAATGAAAGTCTATGGGATGAGATAAAAACAGTTTATTAGGACAGAAAAGAAAGAAAAATGATTAAAAAAAGTAAGAATGATAATAGTACTACTAATAATAATGTGTACGAAACAAGTGATGCACAACGCAATTGCTCACCACCCTCTGATCGATGCCCAGCCTATCCCAAACAGCCGGTCCCCCTCACCCTGGCCAGCCCCCCCCCAATATTAATTGTTCAGCATGATCCCATATGGGATGGAATACACCTTTGGCCAGTTTGGGTCAGCTGTCCTGGGGTCTGTCCCGTCCCAGCTCCTGCTGCATCCCTAGCCTGCCTGCTGGCAGGACAGTGTGAGAAGCTGAAAAGTCCTTGGCTTAGTGTAAGCCCTGCTCTGTAATAATTACAACGTCAGTGTGTTATCAACATTATTCTCATCCTAAATCCAAAACACAGTACCATGCCAGCTACTAGGAGGAAAATTAACTCTGTACTGGCTGAAACCAGAACGCACCACTACAAACAAGAGGGAATTTGCAAAACAGTCAGGAAATGAGTAATGAGGAAAACCAATTGCAGAAGGTTTATCAGTGAACAAAAAGCACTATCCAGAAGAAAAAGCCTCATAAAATTGTTACGATTTTAAGGTACAGCCCATAATTCTTTAGACCTGAAAAATCATGTAATAAATTACAACAAATTATTGATAAATTAAGAAATAATAAACTAGACTACATTTCATCTGTGAAGTATTACCCCATAAAATAAACGCCAAAAGTAGCTCTGCATTTTTACATCTTGACCAAAATTAATAATGCAATTTTAACACAGGATGTCCACACCTGAAGTGATACCTATAATTATTCGTTAATTAAGTGACTATGTCATTACTAAAATCATACCTAAATAGTCTAAGTGCAAAAGCAAGACGTGCAATGTCACACATGGGGAAAAAAAAAAAAAAAGTTTAAACTGAGCACTAGTAGGCAGTGGGAAAATGAGAGGTGAAGGGAAGAGGAATGTCTGGACCTGAACTTCTAAATTCTCCAGCAAGAGCCTGCTGCTTGCTAGACGCAGCTGGTACAAGTGGTTGTAAATTTTGATAACACCTGAACTAAACAGAAGTGACATATCCTGCATGCTCCAATTAATGAAAGAGACACAAGACAGAACCTGTGCTTCTGCATGTTCAGTATTTAGATTAGGAAAACCAGCACTTAGGTTTCTTAAAAGAAATGGGGGGCAAGATTAATGGTTCCCCAAACCCTTCTCCCAGTAATATAACTAATAACGTAATATGATTTACAGGTGTCAATATATGCTTTTCTTACTGGAAACATACAATTTCCAGTGAATGCAGAACCCACCTAAAATTGTGTCTCTGAGAAGAGGATGACCACAAAGTGTCCAGATTACATGTTAGATCTCAAAACCCCTCTTTTTTAATTATTATTTATTTATTTAAATTGTTTTATGTTGCTTGATTGGTTGGTTTTGTGTTTTGTTGCTGTTATTTGTTGTTGTTGTTGCTTTCAGGTACTCCACAGACACCTGCACATACTTAAAAATTGTACATTTCTGGCAAAATGAGCTAATACCAAATAAAAATCCCACAATGGATTTTTCAAGCCCTGGGAAATACTTATTGGAAAGTGCTACCTCAGGCAATGTTTCCTATGCTCTGTCTGTACAGACATTCTTCAGATCACCAGTACTTGCACGCTCCAAAGAGAAAACTTATATATTTCTACTGCGTTTGATGGAGTCTGCTGTTAAAATGCACAAACAAGAAAAACACCTAAAACTGCAAAATTTTACTCCTATTTACAAGTAAAAGGGGAAAAAATATTGAAAATTTAGTGTTCACAAACAAAACCTGTTCTTTTATAGTCTTAGATTGCAAAAATAACACTCAAAGTACATACATTTTGGACTCATTCAAAACACTTTGGTCAGGACAAAGTACAGATATAGGATAGGAATTAAATGGTAAGATATTTTCATGAAATAAATATCACAACTTTTATAACAGCTTGCTCTGGGCTGAACAAACCAAGAGATCTCAACCACTCCTCATAGATCTTCCCCTCCAGACCTTTCACCCTAGAATCATAGAATGGCCTGAGTTGAAAAGGACCTTAAAGATCATCTTGTTTCAAGCCCCTTGCTCTGGGCAGGGTTGAAAACCACTAGAGCAGGCTGCCCAGAGTCGCATCCAGCCTGGCCTTGAATGCCTTCAGGGATGGGACATCCACAACTCTGGGCAACCCGTTCCAATGCCTCACCACCCTCTGAGTGAAAAACTTTCTCCTAATTTCTAACCTAAATCTCCCCGGTCTTAGTTTAAAACCATTCCCTCTTGTCCTATCACTACCAACACATGTAAACAGGCATTTCACCTCCTGTTTATACTCTCCCTTCAAGTGCTGGAAGGCCGCAATGAGGTCTCCCCAGAGCCTTCTCTTCTCCAAGCTAAACAAGCCCAGTTTCCTCAACCTTTCTGCATAGGAGAGGTGCTCCAGCCCTCTGATCATCTTAGTGACCCTCCTCTGAGCCCATTCCAAGAGCTCCACTTCTTTCTTGTGCTGAGGGCCCTAGGCCTGCATGCAGTATTCCAGTTGGGAATACCATCTTCAGACACTCTCTAATTGTTTGTATCTTTGTTGTGTTGTGGCACCCAAAACTGCACACAGTACTCTAGGTGAGGCCGCATTACTGAAGAGCAGAGTGGGACAGTCACCTCCTTCATCCACCTGGCAGTGCTGTGCCTGATGAATCCCAATCTTGTGCCTGCTCTCGATGCCTCGCAGAGGTCTCCTGGCAGTGGGAGGTGAGGTGGTAGGACCAGCCAGCATGGCCTGACCCTGGCTGAATCCCACCTCCCCACCTGCCTGCCTTTTGCCTTAGCTGGTGAAATGGCAGTACTGATATGGGAGGGGAGAGCTGGGCACGTCGTCTCACTTTGGCAAGGTGATGACACTGCCTTCATACAGTAGGCTTTCATCCAAGTTGGGAGGCGATGGTCTTGATGAGCAGACATTCTGAAAAGGAAATACCTGGCTGGGTGATCAGGCTCAGAGGGAGAGGCTGCTGGGTTCTGTCTGCCCCGATGCAGGTGCCCCATAGGGTCCCACAGGGCCTGTTCTGATGCGTACCTCCAGCACTGACCTGGCCCCAAACACCCCCAGACCAACCCTCTCAGTTTTATTGTTCTGCATGATGCCACTTACTATGGGACATCCATCCTTTGGCCAGCTGTGGCCAGCTGTCCTGGCTGTGTCCCCTCCCAGCTCTTTGTCCAACCCCAGCCTCCTTGCTGGTGGGGCAGCATGAGAAGCTGGAAAGGCCTTGGCTTTGTTTAAACAATGCTCTGCAACAGCTAAACCATCAATGTGCTACCAGCATTGTTCTTATCCTAAATTCAAAGCACAGCACTATACCAGCCCCTATGAAGAAAATTAACTCTGTCCCAGCCTGAACTAGCTTAATATCTACCCTTATTCCATACCATCTATGTCATGCTCAGTCCCACACTTTCCAATACAACCCAATTAGTCAGCACCTTTCCTGTCTGATATACATATGCACAGAGATCTTTATCCTAGTTTATGGGCTATGCCTCTGAAATGTCCATTGAGTTTGTTTAGTCCATGACTTTGGGCTCCATCTGTCATCACAGTCCTCTGGGGCAGGAGAGATGGTGTGTGCTGTTGGAACGTTGCTTGCCAAGGTCAGCTTTGGTTCCGTCACTGTAGTGCTTGTCCAATTCTATCACTACTGCTCCTTGCTTGGTTCCGTCAAAACTCATTCGTCATTAATCTGGGTGACTCTTACAGTAATACCATTGATGTAGCGTGTAGCAACCATAGCAGTGATGACATACAGTATTATATTTCAATCAACATCATACAATTCAAACCATTGGCTATTCTCACCCGACATCAAAGACCCTTCAGGTGCACATTTCCCTTCCCCATCCTTCTGCGTTACCCGCCAAGTGCATCCAGGCCCTTGAGCTAAAGCAATCCCATGAATGTGTTTGCTTTTGCCTAAAGTGGGAATAACCTGGACTGTCTTCCCTGCTGTGTTTGTTTAAGTGCACTACAGGGACTTTGTCCCCTTCTACAGTACATAAGAGTTTTTACTGGGGGCAGAGCCAGCTCGGCTGGCAGATCCCCTAGTGTTGGCTACCCAGGTAGCTTTTGCTAAATATGTATCCTGAAGTTTCAATGTCCCAGCACCCACAGGGGATGTGACATACCCACTCAACATCATGCTCTTTGGCCCAGGTGTCTGTAAGGTTGTTTTGGAACTGAGCCACACTGTCTGACTCTGTTTTTTTCTGGGGTGCCATGTCATCATCAGACTTGCTTTTCAAGGCCCACAGGAGTGCCTTCAGTGGTGTCATGGGGCAGGGGATATGTTTCCAGCCATCTGGTGGTTGCTTCCACCATTGTAAGCATGTGGTGCTTGCTGTGGCAGAAGATGGCAGAAAATGACATGATTATCTACCAGACTATTTTTGGGGAGGTACCCAGGTTGTTTTTCTCTCCCAGACAATTAATGAATCATAGAAACATTAAGATTGGAAAAGAGCTCCAAGATCATCTGGTCCAAATATCCTCCTACCACTAGTATCACCCACTAAACCATGTCACTAAGTACCCCATCGAGACTTTCATTAAAAACTCCCAGGGATGGCGACTCCACCACCTCCCTGGGCAACCCGTTCCAATGCCTAACCACTCTTTCTGAGAAGAAATGTCTCCCCATTTCCAACCTGAATATCCCCTGGTGCCAACTTGAGGCCATTCCCTCTTGGCCATTTGCTTGTTATCTGTGAGAAGAGGCCAACACCCAACTCCCCACACCTTCCTTTCAGGTGGTTGTGGAGCAATAAGGTCTCCCCTGAGCCTCCTCTTCTCCAGACTAAACAACCCCAGTTCCCTCAGCCACTCTTCACAGGACTTGTGTTCCTGGCTCTTCACCAGCTTTGTAGACCTTCTCTGGACACGCTCCAGGGCTTTGATGTATTCTTCTGGTGAGACATCATAAGGTGGCAACCGAAAAAAAAAAAAAAAAAAAAAGAGTTTGTGTTTATTCTGATCTCACCTTCTTTCAATTGCAGAAAGTTGATCAGTTACACACCTGCGGGAAGCTTGGTTATCAAGACAGTAAGTTCCCAAACCAATAAACCAATCTTCGCTTGTCTGGTGTGAATGGAAGCCGAAGTCAATCAGGCAGCAATGCATTCTTGCAACATTTCCTGACTGATTTTCACATCAAGACTGTTCACAAAGGCCTCTTTGCACCATCAGATAGTTGGGGAGCTTGTTACTTTTGTAAGTTTCATAACAGTTGAGAAGTTCATAACACTTAGAGGAAAGGACTCTGTGCAGGCACGCAGAGCTGCACAGAGCCAGTGTCACGCCAAGGCCCCAGGCAGGAGAGATGCTGACAAACCCCGGTGGTCAGGGGAGGCCCCTGGGTGCCAAGGCTGGAACACTCGCCCCTCCAGCAGGCACTGACTGCCCTGTGGGGAGCTGGCTTTGGCTTCGGCTTCCTTCTGCCTCTCTCTTCTTGCCTTCTTCCTTGCTGTCTTCTCTTCGGAGGCCATGCCCACCCCACCATGGGGCAGGACGATGGCACAGCTCAGGCTCCATCTCTTTGGTGAGCTGCGCAGGTTTTCCGCTGCCAGGTGAGAACCCGCCCCCAGGCTTGTCACTTCTGGCTGCAGGCCTAGGTTTTGAAAAGCAAACCAAAGAGAGAAACAAGCAGCAGATCTCTCCCCAGCAGTGTCCCTGCAAACACACTTAGAAAGGCTCAGGAGAGACAGAAGGCAGTGTACCATGATGGCAGTGGCATTTCTATGAGGCAAACTTAGATCAGGAAACCCTGGCCATAACCGCAACAAGCACTGCTCTTGCCCTAAGCATCTCCCAGGGTGTCCATGCCAGGGCTCAGCACAGTTCACAGTCCCCCACAGAGTGCTTCTAACACACCTTGATCACAGCAGCAGGTGGTTTCCAGTGACCAGCACTTTGACTAAACCCACAGGCACCTAAGGAAGAGTTTGGTGGAACATTTCCAGTTTGTGCCAGGGGAAATGAAGCCCAGGAGCTTATGCCTCTGCTCCTCCCAGGAGCCAACCTCCCCTTGAGTGGGGAGCTAAGGAGCTCCTCGCAGGAGCCAAGCCTCCCTCCACGAGCCGCTCATCTTGTGAGGGAGCTGCAGGCTGCCATAAGGTCTCCCCTGTCTCCACTACTCTAGGCTGAACAAACCAAGTGACTTCAACCTCTCTTCCTATGTCTTCACCACTAGACCTTTCACTGTCTTTGCAGTCCTCCTTTGGACACTCTCAAATAGTTTGATGTCCTTCTTATACTGTAGTGCCCAAAACTGCACACAATACTCAAGGTGAGGCTGCAGAAGCACAGAGCAGAGGAAGATAATCGCCTCAACTGGCTGGCAATGCCATGCCTAATGCACACCAGGATATGGTTGGCCCCCCTGCCAGGGCACACTGCCAACTCATACTCAACTTGTTGTTGTCCAAAACACCCAGATCCCTTTCTACAAGGATGCTTTCCAGCTTCTGATCCCCCAGTCCGTACATCCAGTGTTGCCCCTTCCCATGTGCAGGATCTAGCAAACCCTCATTAAACTTCACATTTTTGGTGACTGATGAGCTTTCTGACTTGTCAAGATCTCTTTGCAAGGCCTCTCTACCCTCAATGGAGTGAACAGTTCCTCCCAATTTAGCACTATCTGCAAACTTAATAAAAACATCTTCTAGTCCTACATCTAAGTCATTTACAAAAACATTTAAGAGAACTGGCCCTAAAATGTATCCCTGCTATCCCACTAGTAATGGGCTTCCAGTCTGATCTAACCCCATTGACTCCAACCCTTCGAGTCCAGCCTGTCATCCAATTGTTCACCCATTGTATTATGTATTTGTCTAGCTGTTTGCTGGGCATTTTGTCCAGAATGATACTGTGAGAATCGTTATCAAAAGAAGAAAATGGCAATTTAGCTTGAAATATACAATTTTAAGTGTTACAATGACACAACCATGAAGAAGGAATGTAAAAATTGTATGGGGTCCACAGGTGAAGAGAAAACCCCTTTCTGGTAAGTTATATAACCAAACAGTAATACATTCAGGAAGAAGTTCTTGATTCAAAATGAGTAGTCAGCTATAATTGGTGGTGAAAAAACACTGACATCTGTGTATCAAAGTGTGGGAATTCAAATTCTGCCTCCCTCATTCAGACTGGAAAATAATTTTTGGTGAGGGCTCTTCTGAAGAACAGGTGCGAGTAGTTCAGGTTCTGAGGTCTGCTGGGAGGAGTATTTCTGTTTTTTCTGTGTATTGGAATTTATTTTATTTTATTTTTTGGGGGGTGGGTAAATGCTTTGGTAGATTGTAGCATTAGAAAGAACTCTCAGAGAAATGAATAATAAAACTTGTTTATGTAAAATAAAGCCCTTTGTGCACAACAAATTAAGGAGTGAAGGGGTATAATAAATGAAATTTCAAGGTGGTATGTATCTGAAAGGTCACTGCTGAGCAGACTATGTATTGCTTAAATTGCTTGGTCAGGATGGCCTTCTGGCATTATGAATATTTAAGACAGAAGAGTGACTAGATAGTGAGGGGCTAAAGAAATCATGTAATGCTTGCATTGTGCAAATCAGTAACAGGACCCCTCTTTATTTCGGTAATAAACTTCACAGCCAAGTAAGTACAAGAATTTGCTCTGTAGAATGTTTTAAACTCAGCACCTAGTTTAAGACTTCTCTGCTTCTCCTTACAACCTTGCTTACATTTCCTTGCTTCACCCACTTAGAATGAAGAAAATCTTTTGTAATGATTTTGGACTATGAATATTACTTGTACTAGTATTAGTACGTTTCATGACTTTCATCTGAAGGAAAAACATAAAAGAAAACAACAACAACAACAACAAAAAACCCTAGTATATAAGGTTGGAAACAATGATCCAATAAATCTTTTTAATTGTGTTAAAAAAACAATCTTTTACTTCTGTATTTTATATGTCATAAAAAGCAAAATAATTTAATATGAAGGGACCCTTTAATTTTCACTGAAAACTATCAACTGCATTGTTAATAATTCCTTCTCTGCAGAGAAGAAGAATGTGGAAAAGTATGAACTGTTGATTCTCTTTTCTCTTTTATTCAGCAATTTTATTCTAAGAGAAAAAAAAAATCAGGAAAAAATTTTCACAGACAAGATAATTTCTTTGAGCAAAAGCTTTCATAATACCAGAATAATGAACCCTTAGAAATTCCATTGAGGAAACAGAAGAGAGACTCACATGGTTGGAAAATATTTAGGCCTTCTAAATAGGCTTTCAAATTAAAGGAAGGGTAGTTTACACAAAGCTTGAGGGGAATTTGCATAATCCCTTGCAAAAGTCATTAAATCTGTTATTTAATCTGATTCGTTTATGCCCATTTACTTCCAGTGCCACAACACTGTTTACCTACATTTAAATTAATTTGTCTTGTACTACATACAGTACAATAATAGCTACTGCAAGCATAAGGAGGCACCTGAATGCTGACACCTCTCCCACCCCTCAAAATCCTCTGTGCATCTGGTTTATCAACCCACTTCCTCATAGGCTCATACAGTAAGGGTTTCCACAAATTCTGTTGGCAAGGTGTTCTGGTTTTATGCTGATCCACACACTTCCATAGAAAAAGGTCCATATCTAATGTTCAGAACAAGCTGCAGACATCCTCAATCATCCAGTCTGTTGTTGTAACCACTTGCAGTACTACCAAGACATACATGGTTATTTGTTGTTTTGGATATGTAATATTTTTTTAATATCTTTTCTTTTCTTTTCTTTTCTTTTCTTTTCTTTTCTTTTCTTTTCTTTTCTTTTCTTTTCTTTTCTTTTCTTTTCTTTTCTTTTCTTTTTTTGAATTCCTCATTTGAATAATGAGGGTATGGAGGTATCACACGTTACAGGAGGACTGGTTTATCCATTTTCTCTGGAAAAAAAAAAAAAAAAAAAAAAAAAAGTTGTAGTCTACAAACCGATTACAGTTTCACAATGTCACTGCAGCAAAAATCTAGATTATTTTCATTATTATATATTTCTCATGCTGAAAGAAGTTGTAGGCATTTTATGGACATAAAAGAAAGGACAGTCTTTATTTCAAGAATCTCTCAGGTCAAATGTAGAGAAGTAAACCAAGCTGATTTTCTTTGCATATTAACTCATGTTACTATAACCCTGATGGAAGAAATAGTTATATTCAAATGTCTTCACTGAGAGAAATTAGAGATTGTCCGAGTAACAACAGCAACTACATGAAGAAACCAGATAGAAAAAAGGTCTGTGAAAGGGAACATATACTGAAAAACTGAGAGGCCAGGACCACTTTTGTGAAAAAAAAAATAAAATAAAGAAAGAAGAAAGAAAAAACAAACAAGCAAACAAACAAACAAACAAAAAACTTTAAAGCCAGTTAGAAGAGTGGATATATAAATAGCTTAAGCTTGATCTGTGCATATAATCTTATTTGTCCACAGTAGCGTTGTTGACTGATATTTTGGGTCAAAACTCAGTAAAGTGCCCTGGTTATCAAAAACTTTTTAGGAAAAGGACTTTTTCCCAAGAACATCAGCAAGAGACAAAAGTCAGCCCTTCTTTCAGTGATGGAATTTAGATTTCTTTCTAAAAGGCAAATGGGGGACAGATTTACTTGAATTGTCACTCACTTTAGATCAGAAAATATTAAAAGGGAAAAAAAAATAGGCATGACAATTTATGTCCAGCAAATACCTACACAAGTTCTTTGCCAAAATCTTGTGATAAGCACAGGTGATGACTTAGCCAGTAATGCATGTATAACAAATTTCAGACATCCATGTTTGTATATCGAAAACTGGTCACTTCAGTATTGCTTCCATATTTTCATCACCACATTCTGTACTGTAAATCAATTGTCTGTACTCAGATCAAGGAAAGATATTTTAAACAAAGAAAATCTAATCACTCAGATGGTAATGGAGAATGCCTCAGGCTGTAGGAATGCTGGTAAGAAATATAAACTATCTTTTCATTCTTTGTATTCTCTGTCATGTTTTCAGAAACACGAAACTGAACTTCTAACTTAGAAACCTTTCTTATTTTTTTTCAAAGTTTTCAGAGATTTTAGATGTCTGAGGTCATAAAGATGGAATATGTTATTTTGATGCAGTTATATAGAGGAAATAAGAGTTATCTCAGATGATTATTGCTTCTGAACAGGGATTTATTAATGTAATATTTATTTGTTGGATTTGTTTGAGGAGGAAGAATTGATGTATCATTTATAGAGCATCACATGAGCAGCATAAAGAACAATCATTTCAGGATGTCACCCATCTACAACTCTCTAGCACAATGAAAATGTCAGTCATGTTGAAATTTTGCTGTGATAGCCTACTGAACTATCCCCCATTGCTCAATTCTTAATGTAAGTCATGATCATCTGCTTCTTCACTGAAATCAAATTTAAAATAGTATAGTAAAAATTTCATTTTACCATGCATCTAGGTAAACAAAACCAAGAACAAGCCAAGACAGCTCTCTGAACGTTTAGCCTATGACTTTCCTGCCTGGTCCTATATTTTCTTCCTTGGGCAACAGTCAGAAATTTTTTCTGAAGTCAGATGTTGACAACTTAGAGAGAATATGCCTGTCAAAAAGAAAAAAAAAATAGTTGAACAATAGTTTTATTCTTCAGTAGCTCTGCCTGTCCATTCATTCAAAAGTACAGCCATCTTCAAGTGTAATACCCTTTCCCTGTAATCTTCCATCCATTTTTTTCTCTATCTTCATTGTTATCTTAACAATGCTCATACAGCTAAAATGACTATCGAGGTCGTAAATCCGTTTGCTGAGAGTTCAAGGCTACTGAGTAGTGACACAGTTTGCAAACTGCATTAGACTGAGTAAACTCTCTTCTACAAAGATGATATATAAGTCTAGGTCATATGGCAATACTTAAACTGGATATACATAACTCAAACGTGGTGTTAGCAATAAGTTCAAAGCACCCATGAGAATAAAAGAACTCCAATACCATCTAGTGTCAGCTAGGTACAGTGTCCTTAAGTGAACATAGAGTCAAAATGGTGGAAGAAAAGGTGATGCATTACGTGGAGTCCTCTAAAGACAATGTTAGGGAGGGAAGGGGAGAAAGAATCCCACAAATATGCCAAAGGAAATGCACGACATACTTTAGAAATATCTTCCTAAGGTGAAACAAGTTAGGAGAAATGACTATTGTGAAATGCAACAGATCATGTTTTGGGGGACATTTCCCATAAAATTTAGCTTTTTCTTAACCTTTACCTTTTTCTTAACCTTTCTTAACCAGCAAGATAATGCTGAAGGCCCAGATTGTCTTGGAGGCTAAAATGTAAGTATAATTAAATCACTGCTTTGGGATCCAAAAACCCTGGGCTGAATTTCCTGTTACATTGCAACCAAATTCTTCCCTATGAGGGTGTTGAGGCAATGGAACAGGTTGACCAGAGAATCTGTGGATGCCCCATCTCTGGAAGTGTTTAAGGCCAGGTTGGATGAAGCTTTAAGCAACCTGGTCTGGTGGGGGGTGTCCCTGCCCATGGCAGGGGAATTGGAACTGGATAATCTGTAAGGTCCCTTCCAACCCAAACCATTCTATGATTCTCTGATTCTATCTGTGCAATTTTGAACAAGCCAATTCATTGAAAAAAAAAAATGCAATACTTTAAAAAACAATTATTCTCTTATTTTCCACTGTGCCGGTGCAATCTTGGTGGAAAAACGGTTCAACTTTATTCTTTTAGGTGGCATGACACTCTGTAAGCAGTCAGGATTTCAGGTACTTCTGGAGCAAAACAAAATATCTACCTCCTTCTGAAGGTATCTGCATGATATTAGTTACAATTTGCTATATTATCAATAGGTTTGTGAGGTTCTTGCTAACCAAACACTTCATATCCAAAACACCTTCTAGGCCTTATGCAATTCTATATTCACTATTCTGCCTTTTAAACAAATATATTGCTTATTTTTTCTACTTTGTACCTTTCAATCCTATAAAAAGAAACAAAGCCAGAGATAGAAGGGGTCACAAAACACTCCCCACCCCCTTAAAGGGGCTCAGAAATAGATTAGGTCTACTGACTGGTATTATTTTGTTCAGCTAGTTCTCATTCTAGCAGTGTCTCCATTCTTGCTTTCTCCAGCTTTCTCTTTCTCCTTCTAATTCAGGATCTTGTTATCCCTTATAATTGGGTTGTGTCCTTGTTATCCATATTCCTATTTCTCCACATGTGGATAAAACTTCCATAATAGCTCTGAATCTTCCATTTTCTCTTTACTAGGGAAAAAAAAAAAAAAAAAAAAGTTGACAACCTATTCTTCTAACCAACACTTTCCTACTATGATAGAAACAAACACCGAAATAGAACCAAATCACAGCATCTCCTCAGTCTCCAGGAGACAGCACTGGAAACTTCCCATCCAACACATTTTTATTTTTTTTTACCACAGAATCTGCTAGGTATTCCACCTGTCCTCCTCTATTCCTCAACTCCCAAAATGTAAGTGACCCTGTTGTAAGACTGTCCTGGCTTCCAGGTCCTGTACGAAGGGCTCTGCTATTGGAGTAACAATTTCAAAGTAAAGAGCGGGACACAGGCAGGAGAGAAAATGCAGTTTAATATGAAAGGTTGGACCTGGTGCTTAGGGACATGGTTTAGTGGGTGACATTGGTAGTAGGGTGATGGTTGGACCAGATGATCTTGTAGGTCTTTTCCAGCCTTAATGATTCTATGATTCTACGATTAATTGCAGTATTCAAAACCATACAAATCTATGAAAAAAAAAAAAAATCTGTTTTCCTCATTCATTTTGCACAGCATAAGAATAAAACAATTTAATAATGCAGAAGAAATGTTAGACAATTGGAAAACTTCCACACTCTCAGGATAGGCAAACTCTGGGGAGTTCTTGGTGACACCTTGAATTGCCCATGCTGGATTGATTTAAAAGCAGGATAAACAAAGGGCACTAGGAAAAAAAAAAATAATAAAATGTAGCACAGATAGCATAGATAGGTAGTTTTTCCTTTGGGCATATCTCAAGTCACCATAAGAAACACACATGTTTCTGTTTCTGGAGTTCCCCTATAGCCCTATTATTCTTTGACTCTATGAAGCTATTTCTATTTTAGAGTGTCCAAGTGTGATGAAAGAATAATAAGTATCAATCCAATAATACATCAACTACCTGGCAGGCACACAGAGAAGATTAACATCTAGATGTTTCAAGCTCCATTAGAAACTAATCAAAATCAAGCCATTTCAAAGTTATTTTAAGGTAAATCATCAAGGTTAATGACCTGCATAAAATATTCATATTTTAATGTATTAACAGTTCTTTGGATGACATTCTTAAGCAATCCATTGTGGCTGTTATTGTATTCCGGACCTATAAATTTGTAACAGTAATAGCTATTACTGTAACAGAGGAAACACTCATTCTCCATTCTTGTATTATTGGATTCTTTTAATAGTTGACAATTTCATTTGAACAGATAATTTAAAATAAAATAAAATTTATAACCAGCATAGACTTCTCCTTAAATCAACACATGCAAACTCTTATTGCCAGTAAGATAGCTTCAGATTCTTTGTAGCAAAGCAAACCCAAAATTGAGGTAACATAAAACCAACCTAATAATCATCCACAGCAAAAATGATATAGACCTTCCCATAGATCTGCCAGAATACTTTCTTGTTGGTGGCTGAAATGATGAGGCTTTAACATCACATCTGCTCTACAAAAATTGGAAGGGCAAATCCAGTCTGAGGAACCAACGGCCCTCTAGAGCCTGTGTTCTTTTGTCACAATCTGCAGATCCTCGTTTCTTTTGGCTCCAGCTGCAGCAGCATCCCACAGCAAGACAGGTGTCTCCTGTGCTGGCCGGAAACACTCAGGCTCATGCTGGAGCCACGAGAGAAAGAGCAAAGAGGAGCAGGAGAATGGAGCAAAGTGCTACTTCATCAGTGGTCTGAGTTCACAGCGCCCCTGGTGTTAATGCAGAACAAATCCACTGTCATTGCGAGCTAACCCTGGTGGCGGTGGAGGGTTGAAGTTGAAGGATGATCAGGCATCCACCTTTGCTGCTCTCGCAGATGGCTGATGGAGGTGACTTCATCTTCAGTGCTGCTTCTAAAACTGGCAGCGCCTGTCTGTCAGAGGCCTCCTTTAGTCCCACTGTAGCCTCTTTCTAGACTTTAGAGGGTAAAAAGAGAAGTGAATCTAAGTGTGTCAGTTATTATGACGTAAGATAGCTTGTTTTCACACTGAGTTTTCCGATGTGCAGCTGCCCAAAATGGCTTTTATGTAAAATGCTTTTTTAGAAAATGTTTCTTGCAAACAAAACAAAACAAAAACAGAGAGAGAAAAGAAAAATAACAGCAAAAGCAGTGATTTGCAAAAACCTCAAACTTAAAAATGAGAAAGACATTTTCATCTGATGAATAACAGTTAAAAATAGATATACCATGTTTTCTTCCATTGCTTTTAACTCACAGCAAAAGCCTGCTGAAAGACAACTCATAGAAGTTTGTAAACCTAAGTTCTGCAGCCAAAAGGAGACTGATAGAGTTACTTTAGTACTGGCAAATTGTTATTTTAATGATACTCCAAGCAAAAAACATTAGAAAGCCCTCTTTTTTTTTGTTTTTTTTTTTTTTTTGTTTTTAATTCAATGCAATGTTTTTGTAAGAATAGTATCATACAAATGATCTGGCTAAACAAGCATTAACTTGTGCAGATGAACTCCCACTACCCACAGACATATCAGCTGTTGCACAGAGGAGGTTGAAATGAGAGATTAGGAGGGTGTGTAACTAGTACCATACATCGTCTTCAAAGTCACCTTAGGGGGTAAAAAAAAAAAAAAAAAAAAAAAAAAAAAAAAAAAAAAAAGAGCAGGAAAGAGGACAGAGGAAAAAGAAAGACTCCAGTCTTATGGCCAGCTGAGAAGTGGGACCCCCAGAGAAGCATCCTCCTCTCAGATACATGAAGTGGTGAGGATGAGGAAGATCATAAAAATTAACCTTGATTTGTTCCTTCCTAGTACAAGTACAGTTTTCATTGAGACCAACACCATACCTCCATTCATAACACCTGCTTATGAAATCGTTGCTGCTGAATGGAACTTACTCAATTCTTAGGTAATATTATTAGTTATGACCATAACACATTTGCTATTTACTAAACTCTGTATGTTCTAATACGAAGTTATAGACCAAAAGCTGTGAGGCAAAGGGTAAAGGGCTTTTACCCTTTGTATACAGTCATGAACTAGAAGCAATAAAGAGAAAAGGTGAAGAGACAGAGGAAGAGCACAATGATTAAGCATCAGTGGCAACAGAGATCCACAAGAGGCAAGAAGTAGCAGAGGTTCAGAGCAGCAAAACCAAGGGAAGAGACCACCTGGGACACCAGGTTAAAAGCACTACCATAAATACCCAGTGTGTGTGGATGAAAGGCTGTGGAGTTTTAAGAAAATAGGTAGGCTAGAGTCTCGCAAAGGGAAGTCCCATAGCGCTACAAAGGCTACGGCACCAAAAGCACTGTGCAACAGAGATGAGGTCAGCAGTCTCAGCAAAATGAACTTTCTACCACACACACTTGTGCACATGCACACAAAACACATTTTTGGCTGTTTCCATGATGAAAAAGGCAGAAATCACTTGAGATCACCAATGGAAAAGACACTGTGAGACTTCTGAAAGAAAATGAATTACAGGGAAAAAAATAAAAAAATAAAAACCACCACCAACAAAAAACAAAGATGATATTAATGCCATAAGACCTTGACTTAAAAACATCTAGTGGGAATATCTGTGATGTGCACACACACTGAAGGAAATAAGCCTTTACCCCAAGCCACAGCACCCCAGTGCACCACCTAACAGAAAAGACAAAGTCAGACAAGAAAGTTAATTCAGAGCAAAGCTGTCTATCAGTGGTAGATGGAAATTAACCTTCTGCTTTTGGCCTGATCCACATCACTATAAATGTCTTCCTCTTATTTGACAGAAGTTTGCACTCCAGCTGCATGGCTGCCAAATGTGACAGCATTTAGATTTGATGTTCCTTGATATAACAGAAAAGGAAAGTACCAGAAGCAAACATTTCACCAGCAGAGTATTTTTCTTTGAACATCTTTCACTTCCAAGGAGAAATAACAAGGTGTCTCATTGTGGCAGATTGCAAAGGTAACTTCACGATAATTATGGTAAAGGTGATGGGGGCCTTTCATGAGTTGTTACCTGGGTAAATGGGCTGTGAGTTTTCCAAGAGTAACACTAAAGAATAATCCGTTTTCCTTCTCGCTACATTCTACTTCACTTCCACTCTTCCACTTTCATTTCCCCTCCCTTCCCTTTCTACAAGACTGGTCATACTTCCCTCAACTACTTTCACAGAATCACAGAATCATCTAGGTTGGAAGAGACCTCCAAGATCACCGAGTCCAACCTCTAAACCATATCACTAAGCTCAACATCTAAACATCTCTTAAAGACATCCAGGGATGGTGACTCAACCACTTCCATGGGCAGCCTATTCCAATGCCTAACAACCCTTTCAGTAAAGAAGTTCTACCTAATACCCAACCTAAACCTCCCCTGGCGCAACTTTAGCCCATTCCCACTCGTCCCGTCACCAGGCACATGGGAGAATAGACCAATCCCCACCTCGCTACAGCCTCCTTTAAGGTATCTGTAGAGTGCGATAAGGTCACCCCTGAGCCTCCTCTTCTCCAGGCTGAACAATCCCAGCTCCCTCAGCTGCTCCTCGTAAGACTTGTTCTCCAGACCCCTCACCAGCTTTGTTGCCCTTCTCTGGACTCGCTTGAGCACCTCGATGTCCTTCTTGTAGCGAGGGGCCCAAAACTGAACACAGTACTCGAGGTGCGGCCTCACCAGAGCCGAGTACAGGGGGACAATCACTTCCCTAGTCCTGCAGGCCACACACACTGTTACACTGTTTCTTATACAAGCCAGGATGCTGTTGGCCTTCTTGGTCACCTGAGCACACTGCTGGCTTATTTTGATGCAAACAATTAAGTGAAGTTGATACACGGATCTCAAAAGGAAGTGGAATTTTTGTGTAGAGTTGATAACACTTAATGAGTTATAGACATGCTGAGGAGTGGATTTCTTAAACTTTTCTAAACTCTTTTTTTTTTTTTTTTCCTTTTTTTTCTTTTTTTTTGATTTCTTTTTGTTATGGAGTTATCTACAGAAATCTAAGAGAGGAATAATTGAAATCTAATTGGGGAATAATTGAAACTCCTCACAACAAACAACAACAACAACAAACCACACTTTCACTGGATTTGGTTTTCTTTTCTTTCATTAAAATTGGCATTTATTTTTAGGTGTGGACTTGACGACTTAAAATTATTTTAAATACTTCCTCTAGTTGAACAAATCTCAGATTACTGCCAAGAGGAGACTTTTCCTCCTTGAAGTAAACTCCATGCCTAATCCCTATTCAGCAGTTCAGTCCAATCAATCACTTCTGTTGAAACTCCCCATAATTGATTTTTTGCTAATAGGTAAAAGTATGTTCTAGTTTAACCCCAGCAGGCAGCTCAGGACCACCCAACCAATTGATCATTCTTCCCAGGTGCAACAGGGGAGAGAATCAGAAATGTGAAAGTGTGAGAATTCATGTGTTGAGATAAAAGACTTTACTAGGTAAAGTACAAGCTGCACATCAAGCAAAGCAAACTAAGGAATTCATTAAGGAATTCATTTGCTGCTTCCCACTGGCAGGCAGATGTTCAGCCATCCAAGGAGAGCAGGACTCATCATATGTAATGGTTCCTTGGGTAGACAAACACCACCACTCCACATGTCCCTCCTTTCTCTTTCTTTCCCCTACCTTTTATTGCTGACCATGACACCCCATGGTACGGGACATCCCTTTGGTCCATTTGGGCCAGCCATCCTGGCTGTGTCCCCTACCAGCTCCTGGTGCACCCCCAGCCTCCTCACTGGTTGGACAGCATGAGAAACTGAAAGGTCCTTGACACAGTTCAAGCATGGCTCTGCAACAGCTGAAACATCAGCGTGTTATCACAACTATTTCCATCAAAAATACAAAACACAGCACTGTGTGACCCTCTACGAAGAAAATGAACTCTATTCCAGACAAAACCATGACAAAGCAGTAACAGAGGAACTATACAGGACCCCTTTTTGTCTTCCAAGGCTTTCTTGGAAATGAAAATTCAAATATTATTTTTAAAAGGAAGCACTAAGACACACGTTTACTTCAATATACCAGATGTTAAAACCCACAGTCAATATCTGTTGCCTGTAAAATTATAGAAAATTGTAAAATTTCCTGAAAATTAGAAATCTGTAGTGTTATAACTACCTAAAGGTCTGCACTCATGATAGCTATTTTTCTATTAGGCTTAGATTAATTTTCTTTCATTAGTTCTGAAACCTCCATAATTCATAACAAGTCTGTTGCTCAGGAAGAAACTTGTGTTGTTCACCAACTTTATGCCAGGATTACAAAAACTGAGAAAAATGAGACATTATATTTTGTTATTAGAGTAAGATCTAATGCAACTGTCAACAGAGCCTTTATCACTGACTCAATCACAGTCCACATAAAATAGGAATATAAATAAAACACAGAGTCTGATTCTGCTGCCTATGTTCATAGTAATTCTTACACCAAAAGGTTCTGAAAACACTAAGAAAGTGTTCACAAACCTCTGAGAGAACAGAGAATGTGAAAGTGCTCTCCTAGTGATTAAACTTCTAGGAGACTAGCAGAGCTAAGCTAGCATTTATGTCGAATCAAACATTAATAAGCTCGGTTCAGCAGAGCATACTGTTGACTTTGCACAAGAAGTATTAGCCATGAAATTTCTTCAGAATGTAATGTGCCTTTTTTGGATAAGGATACCCATTAAGTCAATCAGCACGCGGTTTAAAACTCTGAGTAAGGACATGATAGAGTAGTAGAACTAAACAGCAGCAAATGAGTGAGCTAATCATGTAATGAAGTAGGATTAAAAATGAGGTTGTATTCCGAAGAAGGAAAATGATTGCAAAACCCTCATAAGGATACAGAAAATATATTGCCTAAGCATATGTAATGCTTTCAGCTCAACAGCAACCACAGGACTTCAGAAATATCAAACTTAACTGTTGTCAGCTTATTCCACCTTTGTATTCTTCTGTTTGCCTCACAAAGAACCACCACTGTTAGAGCAAAACCAAGGAAAGACTATTGTATGTCCTTGGTAGCCATGCCATTAGCATCCTTGTGACACTCAACAAAAACAGGGGTGGCTACAGCAATAGAAGCAGAGCAACAGGCAGCACAAAGGTAAGCCTATCTGGACTGCTGCATAGTGGCAAGACTTCTCTACACAAATGGAAAATATTGGTGTAAAAGTATGTCATGTAGATGTTCACATGCCTGAGAATCGTGTCACTGAAGAACATCAGAACAATGAAGAGGTGGACCAGGCTTCAAAAACTGAAGTGGTTCAGGTAGACCTGGACTGGGGACATAAGGGTGAGCTGTTTGTAGCTCGATGGGACAATGAAACATCAGGACACCTGGGGAGGGATGCCACATACACATGGGCACATGATCGAGGGGTGGACCTGAACACTGAGGCCAACACTCAGGTTACCCATGTGTGAAACCTGTACTGTGATCAAGTGAACCATGAGGGTAAAGTCTCCCTGGAATAGGGGGTGGAGGCTGGGATTTTGATATGATGAGGCCTGGCAAATTGACTATATCAGACCACTCCCACAAACACTACATTCTCACCATAATAGAAACAACTACTGGGTGGCTGGAAACCTACCTAGTAAACAATGCCACCACCTGGAACACCATCTTGGGTCCGGAAAGGCAGGTGCTGTGGCATCGTGGTACACCAAAGAGAATTGCGTCAGATGATATGAGTCACTGCCAAAACAATCTTGTCACCTCCTGGGCCAAGAGGCATGGCTTTGAATGGGTATTTCACATCCCCTATCACCCACAAGCTCTGGGAAGGTTGAGAGATACAATGGACTGTTAAAGACCATGTTATGAGCATTGGGTGCTGGGATATGGAAACACTGGGACGTGAATTTAGCAGAAGCCACTTGACTAGTTAACACCAGAGGATCTGACAATCAAGCTGATCCTGCTGAAACACAGCCCCTACACGCTGTGGGAGGAGTTAACATCCCCATAGCTCAGGCAGGGAAGCGGCTGGGGGAGGCAGTGTGGGTTGCTCCTGCCTTGGGAAAAAGCAAACCCACTCATGGGATTGTGTTCACCCAGGCACCTGGGTGTAGTTGGGTGATGTGAAAGGATCAGGTGTGTGCCTCAAGAAGATTTAACCTTGGGAGGAAAATAATCTGTAATCTAAATTATGTGTTGTATGAAGACACTGCAGAACCAACAGGTCAACTTCACAAGGAACCAGACAAGTGCAGCAGTGACTCGAGCTAAACTGGTGCTGGAGTCCAGAAATCCTGCTACTGTCCTGAGTGACCACCTTGGCAGGTGATGCCTAAGTTATTGACAGTTCTTATGGGTATTTTGGGAGAGGTCCATAGAATGGAAAAGAGTACCTACTGATCTGTTAAAAGACAGGGAACAGTGGTATTGAGGATACAAGTATACTAAAGTATGTGGAAGCTGAATGTGACACAAATTGTATGGAATAAGCGGTGGAGGTTGTACTGGGTCTGACTGGGATGGAGTTAATTTTCCCTGCAGCTGCTCATCCAGTGCTGTGCTCTGCAGCTGTAGCCAGAACAGCACTGGTATCACACCAGTGTTTCGTCTATCGCTGAGCAGTGCTGGCACAGCATCAGGACTCTCCCAACCCCCCAGAGCCAGCAGGCTGGGAGTGGGCAAGAGAAGGAACATCACCAGGGCAGCTGACCTAAACCGACCAAAGGAATATTCCATACCAAATGGTATTGCACTCATCAGTAAAAGCTAGGAAAGGGTAAGGAAAAGGGGAACTCTTGTTATGAAGATGTCTGTCCTCCCAGACAGCTGCTATGTGTATTGAGGCCCTGCTTTCTGGGATGTGGCTGAGCATCGTTCATCAATGGGAAGTAGAACATAATTTTTTTTCTCTCTATCTGTGCTTCCTTATGGCCTTTGCTTGTTTTTACTCTCTTCCTTTTCCCTTTAATTAAATTATCCTTATCTCAACCAATGAGTTTTGTTTTGTTTTGTTTTGTTTTCTCCCTCCCAGCGTACTTTCTTCTCCCCCTTTTCTTCTGAGGAGGGGGAGTGAGAGGGCAGCTGTGGTGCACTTTGGCTGCCTAGATGGGTAAAACCACCACAGCATCAAACCAGAGTTTGTCTCCAGTCCTGAAACCTCCCTGGCCTGAGTTTGAGTTGAGGATGTCTGGTATCTTTTGTGACTGTTCCCCTGTCAACAGCTGGATCCCAATAATTCATACCCAGGACTAGTGTAGTGTCCACTGCATTGATTTCCATGCCTTTCAGTAGGCAAACAGGGGAACTGTAATGGTATGCAATACACTTTCACAGGCAGAACATGAAGTAAGCTGTATTTAGACCTCATTTTGTCATCTTGGTCCCTGACCATAAAAGCTGTGTAAATTTAGGAAAAAAAAAAAAAAAAAAAAGCCCAATAATTTTCATCTTTGCCCTTGCTCAGTGATAGGACCTGGCAGGTCTGGGGACATGGAGAGAGTCTCTCTCCATCCCTTCACTTCTACCCAACAGAAGACACAGTTACTATATCAAGTTTGCTCTGTGCCACACTATTCATTGTAAAGCTGGCACCCAGTAAAGAGGACAAAAGGGCTGGTTACCTTTTTATTTGTACAGACATGTTGGCAAATGACTGTTTTCCCTAACGATATATGTCATCTATAAACAAGTGCCAAAATGTCAGATTATTTGGAGTTCAATGAAGTTGCCCATAGCTTGAAAAGCTATGCAATGTTTTTACATTTTTATCATATTACAACTTCTAAACATAATAGGAAATGCTCAAGTCTTATAGTAAAGGTTATTAAACAGATGACAGAAGTGTGAATAATAGATGTCTTTCTCTGTACAGGTGTTTTTATCATTTTCAAAAACAACAGAAGTGCAAAATGAAACCTGTCTCGTTGATTCATAATCCCATTCAATCACCTTTGGCTTGTTTTTAGACTGCTTGCTTTAACTGGATACTAATGTATAGAGCTGTCTTTTCCCAGTCCTGTCTTGAATGCTAACTTGATGTATATTAAGACACTACCATGCATGGATTTTCTATCTCAACTATTAAGACAAAGCCATATAAATAGGTGAAATAAAGTACTTCTTGTTCTCCCATACATATACCAGAAGTTTATTATATACATTCTCAAATGCAGATATCACCTTTGCCAAAGCTCCCTGTGTCTCAGCAAATCAGGCAGATTATATATCAATCACTTGAATTTATAGCATTTCCTACCCAAGTCGGTCAGAGAGAAACGGTAACAATGAGCTCACCTTTATAGCACAGGAGATAATGATAAATTAATACTCATGCTAGGTCAGAAGGAGTGTGTAGGAAGGGCACCAATTGACTTGTTCAAGATTTTTTGCCTACTGCTTGATAATATAAAAAGGAATTATCTCAGTGCTTTACTGAAGATGGCAAAGACATATGTCTGAATGATGGCTGAAAATAGTTTTATTTTGTTGTTGGATTTTTTTTTCAAATTGTTATAACTGGGCAAGAGCTGATCCAGAGCCAAATCTCATTGCTGAGTCAAGCGACAACTGTTACTGACACAAAAAAAAAAAAAAAAAAGACATATTCATTTTCTTCTTTTCACCATAACTCAGTGAACAAAATGATCTTACTCATGTAAGCATTGAGGCCAGACTGACTTAAATGGCAGTGGGAACTAGAAGCATAAATCCTGCTTATCAGCAGGTAAAGCTGTACAAAATTTGGATATTTGATGTTTACCTGAGTTCCAATGATGAGGTATGTTTGAACTGAGAATACAGGGAAATGGATAACTCACTTCAAAGATTCGAGTGCTCTTAAACTATATATATATAATACACTGAAGCAGACACTCAGTAGTGTAGTTTCAAGTTTACAGTTTGTCTTAGAGAAAAATTAGTTGAGAGAGTGTTCTGGGTAGCTTGTCTTGCTTGCAGTATGCATAACTAAGTGAAAAGTTAAATACAGAGATAAAGCATAAATGATATCGATTTTTTGCACAATGAAAATGATTTAGACTTTATTCCCACATAGTACAAGTGTGGTCATGGTGCAGTGGGATAGAAAATATACTATTCTTTTCAAAAGAACCAGAAGTAAGGGAGAAGATGTCCTAGATTAAGATGTCTATATGCCTACCAGTAGATGATTATAAACTTGTTTAAACATAAGCAGAATTTTTTTGTTATGACATTTCTTTCCTTTTTTTTCCCCCCAACATTTAATCACTTAGTCTTTGATTTCATTGGCCTATATGTTCTCTGAGAAAGAAAGTGAGATATCCAGATGGTAAGACTAAGTTTGCTTTGTGAAAAAGGTCAGCTCCAAGAGGCTCATTTGTTACAGGAACCAAAATGTCAGTGACAAAATTGTAAAAAATGTGATATATCCATGTATAAAAGGCCATACCTCCAGAGAGTACAAATTGGCCCAGCTCTACTGGAGTAAATAAATTTATATCAGTGTGTATCATTCACCTTATAGGAGCTTAGTTGTCATGTAAGGTGGTAGAAAACAAAGCAGAAAGACAGTAGCTGGTAAAAGAATATCAGTAATCTGACAACAGAATGCTAAAAGGGGCTTATATGCAAAAGCATATCCTAACCTTACTTGCAGTCCATGGTCATTTGCCCTAGACTCCAGATGGGAACAATAGCCAATAGCTCCGGTCCTTGCTGCACTACTCTCTTTCTCTACATGGAAAACTCACATTTTATAGGAAATACTATTTTTCTCACATAAAAGCGTAGACCCTCCAGACTGTGAGTCACTCATGGAGAAAATAATTGCTCCTGTTATTACAAGGTTTGAGTGTGGATAATGACAAGTGCATTGTTTAACTAGGTTTCTTCCTTGTGATTACACCACATTAAGCTAAGTGACTAACCTTTTATGGTTCAAAGGGTGAAGTAAAAATTAACTGTGAGCAACTGAAAATGAAACTTGGTATGGACCAAGGTTTGTTTTCCATTTGCATGACAGAATCTTCCTTTGCTTGGCACAGAACTGAAGTTGTTTGTGCCCCTGATCTTCAAGAACAAGCCTCAAATTGCTGGTCCAAACCTGCCAGGTGGTGATCATCTGCCAGCTGTGAATATCCAGGGGCACATGAGACAGATTTTCAATAATACACCAGAAGTCATCTTCAAGCTATCCAGAATTCAGGAATCCTGCAGAATGAATGGTAAAATGAAGATCCACACTTAGAAAGAAACTAAGATTCATAAGGACTTTAGCTTGCACAGACAACCTGCACCACTGAGAAAACTAAGCAATGAAGCAAAACTTAATGTTGATTTGCAAACTGGGGAACCACTAAGGTTGTAAAAAAAATAATAAATAATAAAAAAAAAAAAAAAAAAAAGAGAGAGCAAGAAAGAAAGAAAGCCCTGGTGAGAATATAATGTACAGTTTGCTCAGCTTTCCAAGAAGTTCCGTAACCTAATTGGTCAGAAATTGTGATTTATTTTTTTTTATTGTGTTTTGTTTGTTTGTTTGTTTTGATTTGTTTTAATTGTATTCTCCTTCTAGCAAACAAAGAAATTAGAACTTCTTCAAATACATTGACATCAGAAAGCTGGACAGGAAAGATGAAGGCAGAGACAGAGATCTTCAGACAGAGAATACTTTGTGGATGACTCACAGGAGCTCATCAGGAACTTTGGGTGGCACATTGGGAACCACTCAGATCAACAGTGTACTGAGCACTGCAAGGTGAGATATATGTTGTGGAAAGGACCACTAACCCATAATTTATCATCCTATACCCACTATACCATAATTTATTGAGATGAGTTATCTTCCAAACATTTGCTTTTTAATGCAGAATTAAAATAAACAGTTTGAAAACACTATGATAAAAACAGAATCTTTACTGTCTTACTTCCATTTGTTCTAGCTCAGCTGGAGGTGTATGAATACAGTTAATGGTTTCTTGCATGAGAGCACAGATTTCGGTCAAAAAAGCAAAGACAACATTGCCACTGAGAAAAAGTAATTTCAGACAGAAACTGCAAGTACTCAAGCTAGGACGCTGTCTCAGATCCCTTGTGAGAGAACAGGTTTCTTTGCACCCCTGCAGAATTGCAGTGAACCAGTGAGTCTCACACTGACAGGAAACTTATTCTTTAAGCATCTTGTTCACTGAGCTATCACCCTCCAGAGAGCTGCTCTGAGGTAGCTGGAATTTTTTAAAATGAATATTTAAGACAGGTGCTTTCCTGGGGCATATTTCCTCCCCTTTAGAAACTTTCAGAAATGTGCAAATATATATATATATATATATATATTACCAGTGATGTTCTTCTCCATTAATTTGAGAATTCCAAAGTCCCATACACTTAAAAATTAATACTCATAAGTAATAACGTTAATCAACACTATGTGTACAAGTTTTAAAATCCGTTCACTATAATGTAGAACATCTAACAGTTTTAAAATTAAACTTAAGCAAAATGTTTATCATTGCATTTATTAAACTTAAACAGCAAAATCAGAGCAATTAGTTTCACAATATTGTGCAACCATTAACCAGGAATGAAATCAAATGAAGTGAACAGAAATGCAGTACAGTTCAGTAGAAATTAAGCACAAACAGCAGAACATAATGGGAAGCAGATCCTCCCTTTTCCTTATTAACCTCACAACTGTACAAAATATACCTCTGTCACATTCTATGTTTATTCTCCTAACAATACGTGTTAAGATTACCTCTTCCAGCTCTCCATTTTAGTTGGAAGTATTCAGTAACACACAGGCTCAACAGGCAAAAGAGAAGCTGGAATCTTTACAATTGCTGAATCTTTCTGCTGTTGATTCCTATACCTAAAAATGTCATATTGTACTATAGGTTTTCACTGATATGGAACTATGTTTGTGCTATGCATAAGAAGTCTTTATTATATTAAAAAAAAATAAATACAAGGTGTCTTTGTGTCTTTCTATTTCTGGGAAATACAAAATACCAGGTTCTGCCCTCTCTTTCATCATTTTTCAGTCAATAACAACTTCAGTGTCCTCAACAGGATTTCACCATTATGAAATGAACTGAAAGCAGAGTGACATGTCTAGAATACAAAATGGAGGGATTTTTTATTTAATCCCCACTGGCATTTAGCATTTACTTTCAAAAATAAGTGTTGATGAATCTCACCATTTTGTCCTCAGTAGAAGCACTACATATTCAACTTATGTAAATGCATCCCTTTCCCTCCAGCATAGGTACCTACTCAGTGCCTATGAGGAAAAAAGCTAAAAGGAAAAACACATTATCACTTTCTGCTGCAAGACATCACCCATTACCTGGTAGGATATGACCACTGCTATGTATTTCTTCACTAAAAATGGTTTGCAGCCAGCCTCCTCTGGTAGCCAGTATGGTTTGCCAGGATGAGCCTTGACTTGGGTCAGGTCTACCTTGTGTGGCAGAGCACGACACAGAGTGCTCTGAGCCAGGCTGGAGAGGTCTGGCATGCTTCTGTGGAGCAGTACAACACTGTGCTGAGAGCAGTGCTGGCCCCCAAATCAAAATGCAGTATTAGTGCAGGGCTCTACCTGATCTTCCTTTTCCTAAGATTAATTAGCTCCATGGAAATTAGCTCCATGGTAGCAGTTCTTTCTTTTTTAGCAGACCACGGTGGGGAGTTAATAGTGTGTACCACCATTAACCATACACTTGTACAGCACAAGAACACTCTCTTAACAGTTCCAGTATGGTCCCTCATGTAGCAGGAAGATTAGGTAAAAAAGTCTCTGAAATGTCGAGAATTAGCTAAGAATCATGAGCACTAATCTGACTCACAATGGAGTTAATTAAAAATTGTAAAGGCTAAACAGTCCGGCTTGGTTCAGTCACAAATGTAACAAGCCTTCTCCAAACCTACCACCCCCACCCCTTCAGTGCTTGCTCAGCAATTTGACAGATATGCATTTACACAGCATCCATAATGCACCATGAGCTGAAATGTTTCAAGCACACCCAGAAGAGCAGAGTGGCTTGGTGAGGGTAATGCATTAAAGATTTTATAGCAGAACCATTATATACACATTTGTAACTGCTTGCCCGTAATGCTTATTCTGTTCCCTACGCACACTGCATGCATCATTATCTTGACACAGTCACTGGTAGACAAGAAGAAAGGATGGTGTCTCTCAGTTGTCACGTGCCACATTTTGCTAGCACAGAAAGACAATTTCATCACATAAAAGTATATATTCTACATACAACCTCTGAAACTATCCAGAGAAAGGCACATCAGGAGACATCTTTGCATACCAGACACCCAAAACTGTAAGAATTCCAATTTGGGGGCAATTTATTTGGTGACTGGTTGTAATACCTTTGGAAACAAATCCATTGCTGCCATTGCCACCAGCCTGAGTGGACAAACTTCTCAGAAAAGTTAAAGAAGAGTTAGACTGCTCTGGAGCCAGCCAAGCAACGATTTCATAATTGTTGTAGGTAGCTTCTGAGCTATGATTTGCCATTACAGCCCACTTCTGGATCATTTATCAAAAGAGGTTTTGCTGTTCCTGTTGGCCTTAGAGAACTGTGGAGATACTCAGAACATGAGAAGGTCTGAGATCATACTAATGTGTATCACCAGAGCAGAAAGTTTGACCAGAATTAAATGCAGCCATTAGTTTTGCATGCACATGTACTCTGTGCAGTTTGACAGTCCATTGGTAGTTTATGCCATCCTTTCTCCTTGGCTTTGCAATGGGGTACTGCATCATGTCCTCACAGTAGCTCTAAAATATAGGAAAATAAATTTCTTTAATGATTTTTTTTTAAAGAACTGAAAAAATCTTAGGAAGCTTTCCTTAAATTCTTCATAAAAAGTCACATGAACATACTACCAAGTACAACATCTTGAACAAGATAAAACCAGTAATCATTCAAAGGTAATTGTTTTGAACCAACTCCTACAAATTTGTGTGATATGTTTTCATCCTTATTCCTGGCTTTACTGCATTCTGAAAAGTAAAAGGGCCACAGTGCTATAAGAAGTATTACAATTACGATTCTGAAGCCTGATAAGAAAGATAAACATTTCTAGGCTCAAGACTATTTCTAACACAGATTTGCGGAGCTGAAAAAGAGCAGATTCTTCTGAAAATACTGTAAAAACTGCACAAATGGTAGAAAACTCATTAAAACTTATGAGTCTTACAGTTATCTTCTAAGTGTGCCCTAAAGTGATTTGCCTGTCACTGAAAATCATACACGTGAATACTTGGATAGATTGCCAGTACTAATTATCACCAGCATAGGTCTGCACTCAAAAGCTTAACAAAGCCTGCTAATGTGTTCTACAGGCTTGAATGATTCAATTCACTGGCCATTAGATTCTCACTGGCTGAGAATACGAGGTTCAAAGAAAACATCATCATACAAATCCTCATGGGCTCTTGCCCAAAATCTTATTTTATTTAATCTGCTGTAGAGGCAGGTCACTTTCTTTTCTCTGATCAACACATTTGCTTAATGACAGAATTTCAGAGGAACTTTCTGCTTTTGTGAAATGGAGTTCAATTTGTTAGGATTCTGGCTAGGAAACAAAAACTAGGATGGGGAGAGGATAAAATCTGAAATAAATATAAATGTTTGGACAGTTCCTGTATGAATCAAGTGTTCTGTTGCTACTAAGGTAAAATATTTCACTTTGGAAAAAAATGGGGGGAAAAAATGAAATAGTACTAGACACCATGGTGCATTTGAGAGACAGAATGACTTCAGAGTCTGCTCTATAGCAGAAACTGACAGATCCCTGAACTTTAGTCCTGTAAAAGATACACATTTCACATTATTTCACTGCATAATGTGATTTTTAAGTAATTCTAAATTACAAAAACACTCATTCTAATTTCTAGTAATTTGTGCCCATAGCCTATGCTTCTTTGTGCTCCTTAAAATATACATTTTTTACATAATTAACTTTTAATTTTGGACAAAAAAAAATCATTATTATTTCTGAAAGAATTAATTAGCATATTAGTTATTATTCTGTGGTGTGATGAAATTTGTGTTATGAAAACAATGTGAATGGAAAACAAACTACAGAGTGTTCATGTAATTCTGTGGTAAATTTGCACTTGAAAAATTCAACTCTCAATTACTAATTTTTTAATTATGTGTAACATGAAATGCTCAAAAAAGTAGAAATTTCTGAGTTAAAAAAAAAAAAAAGTCACTTATTTTGAATAAAACCCTTCCAGAATCAGAAAAGCCTGTACTTTTTCTCATTATCTCAATTACAAGGAATCTTTCATAGGCAACTATATATTCCTCACTAAAATTAGAGTGATCATGTGCTCATGAGTCTGAAATGAAATCTGAGGCTGCATGACCTTTTTATAGAGCAATGCATTATGTGGTTTTGATTGGCAGCCTTTAATGTAGACATTTCAGGTGTTAGTATCGTATTCTGTAGTTTCAGACCTGCTGAATTCTGCATTGGGTTTTCTGTTGATTTAGAGAATAGTCACGAAGTCTTTAAAGGAATCCCACAGATATATTAATATTTGAAGAACATTACTTGTATTTTACTGTCATATGAACCACTATAAGAATACTGATTTGCACTCAGGACACCAGTTAAATAGAAGCCAGTATTGATGACTTTCTAAAGGGAAATAATACCCATATGCTTCTAAAATTAAAAGTTATAAAGCTAGTGAAGTAACAGATCTATGCTTTGTATGCAGGCATTCTGTGAAGCTCAAGTAAACTACAAGGCATTTATTTGGAAGAAAATTATGGTAAAATAGAAAGTCTGGTCAACAAATTCATGTAACATCCTGATGAATTACTTCAGATCTTGACTAGATCACAAAGACTCAAACAGAAAAATTAACAGGTTCATCAGTTATCCTGGGCTTCAGGTATAAAACATAGAGCATAATCTATTGTTCCACAGACTCTTTTCAGCATGTGAAAGATATTCAGCATTCCTCCCATAAATTTCATTTTTATAGGTATAATACCAATTCCATCTGTCTGAATTTCTTATCCTCAACATCTTTTGAATTTCTTGTTCAGTTTCCAGAAATCTGTTAGATATTAAAGTCTAAAATGTATGCAATTTCTACAAATTCAGCTGTGTTAAAGAAGGCCCTAATTTGTACATTTAACTAGAAAGCAGAATGCTTTTAATACCTGTAGTTTCTGCTAACCTGTTGATTGGCCCATTAGCTTGGTTACCCCAGACCATTCATCCCATTTCCTAACCAGACAATGAAAGAGGAAAGGGGAAAATAAGCCTCTTAGTGACTCTTCAAGGAAAACTGCAGTATTTGGGGGTTTGGAAGGAAGCAGAGAAATACTTCTGTACTGAAATTGTTGCAGAAGAAAGATGTGAACTGTTGTACCTAATGCATGAACGATGCAGATCTGTAACAGATCACACTTCATGAGCTCTGCTATTCATTGAATGAATTTAATCTTATTTCTAATCATAAGTTTGGAAGCAGTAATATGCAAACATCATATGCATATAACCTCCATTTTGCCAATAGATTTTTTTTGTTATTTTTTTTTTAAGGGAGAAATATTTTTGGCAGCCTTCCCAGTGATATGTATTACAAATTACCTATAATCTTTAAAAAGTTTGGATATTCTTAACTACAAAACACATTGTATTGGTAGTTCAACATTAAATATAGAGATGTGTTTATCCAGGACTTAGAGGTATACTTCAAACTTTATCTTGGCTATATAAATGATGGATCTTCTTTCTTCATAAATATTGTAAAGATATAAACACCTATTTATGTATATCATATAGAAATAATACTTAATCATCTGAAATTATTCTGTAAAAGATTTCTCACAATAAAAGTATTTACTATAAAATTATTTGATACTGTGCATATTTTTTTTCCAGGATGCTTTTGAAAAAATAGGCATAAGACAGAAGTGAGTTTACGTGTGACATTTCACCTTGTATTTTTCCTAGTCCATTTTAGTGATGTCTTCCCTCTCCTTCCCAGAACAAACCACTTCTGAAAGCCTATGAGAGAAAGACCATGGTGCCAGAAACAGTTGTACTCAATCCATTCTGGATAGGAATGGGTTTGTGCTTAATTCCCCTGTTCCTTATTCACACCTGTTAACAGGGTTGTCTGTGTCAGGAAATCAATATTTTATACAGTTCATTGTGCATTGGTTATAATGTGGTTTAATCACTCTTGTACATCTAGCACTTGCTAGCATAGTAATAATATATATTGTGGGGTTTGGTTCCCATCCTTTGGGCATGAAGATTTTTATTTAATGAGCTACAAGGCTGCTAGAAATACAGTGCACTGTTACCAAAAGCAGTAAGAAAAAATATTTTATACCTGGTATTGTTACAGAAATGTGCCCAAAGCAGGGGAAAAAGTTCTGCTCAATATAATGAGTTGTGGTATATAAAAGGTTAATTCAGAGAACTGCAGAAGCAGTCTGATTTTTCCACCTCTGGTGAAACAGGAAAATTATGAGAGAAGCATATGATAATTTATTCATTTGTGGCCCAATTCTTCATTCAGTTTAAAGCTGAAAGCACAGATGAAATACACCATTATAGCCACAATGAAGCTCTTACAGTATTTTGTATGAAGTAAAAATACAGATTTATCCGTGAAAGAGGGAACAGAATAAAAAGTGCTTGTTTGCTAGATAAATACCCTAACAAGTAGACTACAGAGTGAAGTCTTTTTGTTAGCATTGTGAAGCCGAATTTCTTTGTTACATGGGGTACATTCTCCAACAGATAAGTGGAAATTGCCTCTCCCTAAATGAGTCTGCAGGTTTGCAGTTAAGAACCCTTCTTGTGTAAAACATATATGGTCTCAAAGCCTCTTTAACTTGACGAGGCATTGAGCCCAAGTTTTTCAATTCAAGAGTGAGTGGACCAACTCCTAAGCTATTACAGAGCCAGCTGGAGAGCAACACTATCATCTTCTGCTATTCTGAAAAAGAAAAGAGCTCAGTTTTTTACACAAAAAGGTTGCAGAATCACCTGTTCTCAAAGTTGCTCATTCAGGATTTGCAGACTGAGAAATAAATTAATTTCCATGTGGAGATGGGATTTCAGGTCTATTTCCTCCATCCAACACTAGCTGATTGGGTCTTGCCAGGATCTCATGCTCTAATTCAAATTACAACTGTGAGAAGCCCAAATTTTGTGCACAACACAGGATGGTGGTGGCCTGCTTAACTGCTCCAGACCTAATGCCAGCTGCATGGAAGAAACATAGCAGATCCATCATTGACTGGATTCAGAATTTAGTTCATAGGCTTTATCTGGACAAATAGATTTCAGAAGCAGAGTTTTCCTGTTTCCTCCTGCCCCCAGTTTCTTTTTTAAATGCTTTCCTTTCAAAACACAACAAGTATCCACAGGCAAACAAGCAGTTAAAAAATAAGCATTATCCTCAAATTCTTCTAGTCCTTTCAGTGAAAATAGTTCTACACGCATGCACACACACAGGCACAAACACTCAGTATCATGGAAACAGTGTAACATTCATTCTGAAATTCTAGTAGCTTTGAAACTCTAAGGTTGACCAGATGAACACACCTAAATGTATGCTGTATTTCCTTGTTCAGCAGTGATTTGCAGCTAGAAGCTCTTTCACTGCCAACTCTATGCAGCACACAGAAGAATAAACTGCCATGATTTGGGTTCCTCAACATGATAGCAGTATAATGAAACAAAAGCAGTATAAATGAAACAAAATCAAAAACAAAATGGTAATATGTTAGCTATAGAAGTGTATGACCTTCCACTTGCTCCTTCCACCTGCCTCATTATTACAGCTGTTTTACTGGACATTTCCACATTGAATTTTTTCTGTAAGTTTACCTTTTTCAGGTAATAGTCACAACACTATTGTCACTGGTGTCACTAGTGTTAAAGTCAGTGATAAAGGTCAGTAATCATGACCTTTCCTTTTCTCACTGACTCCTACAACAAACCTTCTTCTTTGGCAGGACAGGCCTTTCTGAACAATGTCCACAGAAGGAGAGAAGGTGCAGAAACTTAAGAGGTTGCTTGGCTATGGTAGCTAAGCAGGAGGACAAAGTCTTACAGATATAACAGCCCAATCTGTGAATAAAGAATCAGCACAAAATGGGAGCTAGAACAGAAGATGACCATGCTAAGTGCAGTTTTCTTCCTCCATTAAGCGAGAAATACCTCTTACCATCAATACCAGTGTGTAAGAGGGAATAATCTGCTCAATCCTAAATATCACATGAAGATCAGAAAATTGATGTTGTTAGTTACACAGCCGTAGAAGGGTTAGCTTCATAAGCATGCAGCTTCCAGCAGTGCCCACAAATCTCAAGCATGAGCACACTGTGCTAAGTAGGAGACTCTGAACAAAAAATCCAGAGACTAAGGGAAGGCCTGGAACACAAATCCTATGAGGAATGGCTGAGGGAACTGGGGGTATTTAGTCTGGAGAAGAGGAGGCTCAGGGGATCCCTTATTGCTCTCTACAACCACCTGAAAGGAAGGTGTGGGGAGCTGGGTGCTGGCCTCTTCTCACAGATAACCAGTGACAGGGCTAGAGGGAATGGCCTCAAGTTGCACCAGGGGAGGTTTAGATTGGAAATTAGGAGACATTTTTCTCAGAAAGAATGGTTAGGCATTGGAATGGGTTGCCCAGGGAGGTGGTGGAGTCACCATCCCTGGGGGTGTTTAAGGAAAGGTTGGACGTGCTGCTTGGGAACATGGTTTAGTGGACAATATTGCTGTTAGGGGGATGGTTGGACCAGATGATCTTGGAGGTCTTTTCCTACCTTTATGATTCTATGATTCCAAGGTCAGGCTTTGCTGGTTCTGGCTTCCAATGGTGATGTTCCCATCTCTTTCCTTTTTTATTTCCTTCCCAGAAAATCTCTCATTTTCTACGCCCGTGACAGATGCTAGCTACCTGATAACAAAAAGTTGTAACTTGCTGAATATCCAGATGTTCTATAACTGTCTCATTGCATTAACATCAGTTTCACATAACAATATATATCACTTTTATTGTAAGTACTGCTGTATTCTAGAAAACCCAGTAAAAACAATCAGCAGAAAAAGTCAGACAGACTAATGTCATGGAGATACTTTAAAGTGAGATCACTTTAGTAGAAAAATAATATACATCAAAAAGGTTTCTTTAGTAGCTTGATTTGTTAAAAACTTCAGTTCTCATACAATTCTGAGAATCAACACACTGGATGAGTATATTTGAAGTGGAGGTAACAGAGCAGGGCCTGGCAATACAGCATGAAGGAATGTAAAGTAATAAAAACTGCTGTGGAAAAGGGTGAAATATGAAGAATATTCTGCTCTCTAATATTTTTCAGGATTAAGAAGAATTTGATGCTCCACAGAAGTCACTCAAAAGATTGCTGTCAGATCCTGAAATTGAAGCAATCATTCATTCATGAGTTTCCCTCCTAGACCTTCTCTCCACAAAACTCAGAAGCAACGCTCTGGAAAACTCTGGAGCAATGCTGAGCTGCCATCTGGAGATGCCTCCTCCAAAAGCAGGGCTAAACCCAGTTTTTCCTCCTGCTGCTGCTGTTGTTGGTCTCACCAACTTACATTTAAGATAAGAGGTGGACACAAAGTACAGAGCTTTTTCTTCCCTAGCACTAAAGGAAAACCTTGAACTGCTACAGTATGGGCTGGTCCTACTAGAAAGTCTGTCTTTGCCATAGCAAACAGGGGCCCAGCAAAGAGCAATAAATGAGTGGTGCTAAAGTGCTCCTGCAGTCTCCGTGTACAAGAAGAACCCAGAAAGCGACCTTTCATCTGATCCTACAAACACTCCTGGTGCTTTAAGTTAAACAAACGCAGAGTGTCTATGTCCAAGAAAGTGCACTCTGCATGCATTCTGGGTTTTTGCATCTGCTAATGGCATAAAGATAGTGAGGGTGGTGCTGGGATAGCTGAAGTAGCTAGATTTAATAAGGAAGATTCCACAGCATTCCTTTGAGAAACAGTTCAAATACCATAAGGAATCACTGTGGCTACATCTCTAAGAGAACCGAGATGTGTTTATTTATTTATTTATTAAAGCATTAAACCAACACCTTGGAAAGAGCAATAAAGGAAAGAAAAAACAAAGGATTTTCCCTAGATAATTTGCAGGTCACATCATGGTTGACAATGACCTTGGCTACAGTGTGTTTAAAACAAATAAATTTAAGCTATGTCAGGCCTATAACAGAAGAAAAATCACTTCTTCATTTATGAAACAACAGTGAGTCCTTTACATAATTTTGACAATTCCTAACTGTATCCTGCCCCCTCCCTGTTTTGTTTTGATTAACTAAAAGATGTGATGAACTAATCTTTTAGTTTATCAAAACTAAATCAGATAAATTTCACCTCCATTCATCAATGAAAAATATAGAAAGAGCTGCTTTTCCACACAAGAGCCAGCAAACATCCTAGCAGTTCCAGATAGACTTGTTCTTGTGCCACAAAGGATTGTCCTCCTTGAGAAGGTTTGATTCTGAGCTGCTCCTCCTAATTTCAACAGACTTACCCTCCTGCAAGTTTCTGCTCTTACACGGAGAGAGCTATATATTTTTATGTAGTATTTTTGTTCTACAACTTTCTCAGGTTTGCAGTACAACCTAAATAATTCATTTCATTTTGGACCATGTTTCCACATTTGCAAAACATCTTGTATGTGTTTGTTTGTACAATGTAACAGAGCAAAATATTTCTTCTGCAAAAAGGAGAAGATTGAGCTTTGTCTATATTGTGCTCAGTGATGGAAAACAGAGAAAAAGCAGACAACAGAGAAAAGTGGAAACACAAAGGTGCACAGAGGGCCTCTTCTCTAGGATGCTCAAAATCCTTTCATGTCAAAACTGTAAATGTTTCTTTTACAGTATTAGAGCCAATCTGAAACAGAGGAACAGTTATGTCAGTTTTTGCAGAACAGAAGAATATGATGTTTGAATGAGAATTCAGACAAGCTGATTTTACTCAGGCAAATCAGCTACCTGACACACACTCACTTCTTATTTAACCTGCTCATTCTTCTCTATTTACGTAATTGAGTGTGGTGTTTTTATCCTCCTAGGCACCTGAACTCCACGACAACCACTCTCTAACTCCCTCTCATCAAAGAAAAAGGGGGAGAAAATACAATGAAAAGGACCCAAGGGTTGAGATAAGAGCAAGGAGATCACTCACCAATTATTGTCATGGGCAAAACAGACTCAATATAGGGAGAATAATAACATTTACTGCCTGTCATTAGCAGACCAGAGCAGTGAGAAACTAAAAGCAAACTAAAACACACCTTCAACGCCATCCACCTTTTCTACATCCTCGCCCCGAGAAGTGTAGCGCAGGGGAACAGGACAAAGGGGGCTGCACTCAGTCTATAGAACTTCATCTCTGCTGGTCCTTCACGGTCACTCTCTGCCCCTGCTCCGCGTGGGGTCCCTCCCACGGGATGCCGTTCTTCCCGAACTGAGCCTGCAGGGGCTGCCCAAAGGCAGCAGCTCTTCAAACACTGCTCCCACAAAGCTCCATACCACGGGATCTATCCATCCCCCAGAAGCAAAATCCTCCAGCACGGGTCCCCCATGGGTGGCAGCTCCTCCCAGACACCCTGCTCCTGTATGGCATGAATCCCATGATTTACCATTAAGTGGGTTGCAACTCGATTAACAAGCATGCTAAGAGACTGGGGATCAGACACAGGACTTCTCTTGGGAGGCCAGTAACTAGTAGCGACGTAGAAATGAAAGGAATGGTTGATACTCCAGAAGGCTGTCTTATCATTTCTTTGCCCCTGCTCCACGTGGGCTCCTTCCCAGACTGATCCTGTGGGGGCTGCGCACAGGCAGCAGCTCTTCAAGAACTGCTCCCACGTGGCTCCGTACCACGGGGTCCATCCATCCCCCAGGAGCAAACTGCTCCACCATGGGTCCCCCACGGGCGGCAGCCCCCCCAGACCCCCTGCTCCTGCGTGGGCTCCTCTCCACAGGCTGCACCACCTGGTGGCCAAGAAGGCCAATGGGATCCTGGCATGCATTAAAAGGAGCGTGACCAGCAGGTCAAGGAAGGTGATCCTCCCCCTCTACTCTGCCCTGGTCAGGCCTCACCTGGAGTACTGTGACCAGTTCTGGGCTCCCCACTACAAAAAAGACAGGGATCTCCTGGAGATAGTCCAGCGGAGGGCCACAAAGATGATACGGGGCCTGGAGCATCTTCCCTATGAAGAAAGGCTGAGAGACCTGGGTCTGTTCAGCCTTCAGAAAAGAAGACCGAGGGGGGATCCTATCAATGTTTATAAATACACGAAGTGTGGGAAACAACGGGATATGGCCAACCTCTTTTCAGTGGTTTGTGGGGACAGGACAAGGGGCAATGGCCACAAAATGGAGCACAGGAAGTTCCGCACGAATATGTGAAAGAACTTCTTCACGGTGAGGGTGACAGAGCACTGGAACAGGCTGCCCAGGGAGGCTGTGGAGTCTCCTTCTCTGGACGTATTCAAGGCCCATCTGCATGCCTAGCTGTGCAATTTGTTCTAGGGAACCTGCTTTGGCAGCGGGGTTGGACCCGATGACATCTCGAGGTCCGTTCCAACCCCTGCAGTTCTATGATTCTGTGATTCTGTGAAACCAGCATGGGTATGGACAGCAGCAATGTCTGCACTGTCAATAAGAGAGAGACTCTTTCAGTAACATTTCTTTATTTTCAGATGTGATGCTGCCAGCCGTGGGGTGCCCGCCTAGTGCCGCCGTCGGGGCGGCCTCTTGCGGGGCTGGGGAGAGTCTCGGAGGCTGCTGTTGGCCCTCCTCTTCGGGGCACGCCGGCGCCCCCCAGGCAAGCAGTCCCTGCCCTGGGCAGAGGGACGTGCTGCTGCCTGCCCTGGCTCCTCAGGTGCCTCCTCCTCTTCCGTGGTGGCAGGGGCACGAATCCCCCCTGGAGAGGTGGCGTGGCTGTAGGCAGCTGCGGGGCTGTCCTCCTGGCTCCCTGCAGCATGGGTGTCCTGGCGGTCACGCAGCCGGCGGATCTCTGTGCTGCACAGCTCCACAGCGGCAGTGATGAGCCGCACCACGAAAGGCAGTGTCTGGTTTTTGAGGCAAGGCTGCAGCGCCCGCACCAAGCCCTCCTCGTCGAGCCCGTAGACGCACAGGAAGCCGATCACCGTGCTCAGACCTGCAGCCACCTCCCACCACTTGGAGCCGGAGATTGTCTCCAGCTCCTGCTGCAGCCACGCAAGCAGGGGCTCGACGTTTTCTGGGTGCTCGCGGAAGAAGGCTGCCCAGACCTCAGGTGGGAAGCTGAGCTCAGGAGCCCTGGGCACCAGCTCCACAGCCTCCTGATCATCCTGCTGCTCCTCAGCCAAGTGCTCTGAAGGCTCTGGGACAGCACACTCCAGGTAATCATCGGCCGACCTCACCGAGTACTTGATGGTTTTGATTGTCTCCCTGCAGAAGGGGCACCTTGGATTCTTCCTTGCCCACCGCAGGGCACAGCCATAGCACAGCCGGTGGAGACAGGGGGTCACATAGGCAACATCGTCCCGACCTTCCCCACAGGCTGGGCAGGTCCAGTCCGATGGCACATCCATGGCCACCGGGCTCTACAGCAGGCTGGGGAGAGCTGAGGTGAAGAAGCTGCTCCCCCCTGCCCCGGCGCTGCAGCTGCCAAAGGCTGTCTGAATCTGCACAAGGGAGAGAGGCCAAGGTCACTCACTGTGCCAGGGTGAGCAGAGGCAATGCCCCCTCTGGCACCTCAGCAGAAACCCCCCCAACACCACGGCTGGGCCGTCCCGTGCCCCCTGTGGGCTGCCCCGGGCCACGTGTCCCCGCACAGCTCACCTGAGCTGCTGCGAGCGCATCCCGCGGGGCCCCGGCTGCCTGAGACAGGCAGGGCCGGGGAAACACGGGCAATGACTGTGGGGACAGGCACTGAGAACAGCTGCCGGCGGCCCCACAGCACGGCTCCACCAAAGCCTTGCTCGATGCTCCGAGCCTCGCGCACACGCTCAGCAGGAGTCCAGCCACGAGCTAGGCTGACGTGGCCTCTGCTGGCGCCCCAAGATAAGCAGCGAGGGCTGCGGGGTCACAGCCCATCGCTCAGTGATGTCACCATGGGCCATCTGCCCCAACAGGGCCTGGAGCACTTTGCCCCACATGTTACAAACACTGTTGGGTTGGGTTGGTGTTTTGATGTGACTTTTTTCTTTAATTTTTTTCACCATGATTTACCATTAAGTGGGTTGCAACTCGGTTGAACAAGCATGCTAAGAGACTGGGGATCAGACACAGGACTTCTCTTGGAAGGCCAGTAACTAGTAGCGACGTAGAAATGAAAGGAATGGTTGATACTCCAGAAGGCTGTCTTATCATTTCTTTGCCCCTGCTCCACGTGGGCTCCCTCCCGAACTGATCCTGTGGGGGCTGCGCACAGGCAGCAGCTCTTCAAGAACTGCTCCCACGTGGCTCCGTACCACGGGGTCCATCCATCCCCCAGGAGCAAACTGCTCCACCATGGGTCCCCCACAGGCGGCAGCCCCCCCAGACCCCCTGCTCCTGCGTGGGCTCCTCTCCACAGGCTGCCGCTCTAGCCTTTGGCCTGCTCCTGCGGTGGCTCTCCATTGGCCGCAGCCTCCTCCAGGCCACATCCACCTGCTCCACTGGGTGCTCCTCCACAGGCTGCAGCGTGGCGATCTGCTCCATGTGGGACCCATGGGCTGCAGGGGGACAACCTGCTCCTCCAGGGGCCCCTCCACAGTCCACAGGGGAACTGCTGCTGTTTGCCTGTAGTACCTCCTGCCCTCCTGCTGCACGGTCCTTGGGGGCTGCAGGGCTGGCTCTCGTCCTTTCTCCCAGCTGCTGTTGCCCAGCACTTCTTTCCCTTCCTTAACTCTGCTCTCCCAGAGGCCCACCCAGCGTAGCTCATGGCTCAGCTCTGGCCAGCAGCAGCTCCCTTTTGGAGCAGCTGCTCTGACATGGGGCAGCTCCTGGGCTCCGCAGTTCCCAACTGCAACTGTTAATAAAACCTTGCCGCCTTAACCCAATAGAGAAGTATACTTTTTTTTTCTTAGGCTGTGGCCATCTAGAAGTTTTCAACATCAGACAAGTGTTCAGTTTGAAAGGTTATGCTGAAAAGAAGCACTGTCACAAGAGCAAATTCCAGTCTTTTAGTGAATTCAGAACTTCACCTACAACTTATTAAAGACCATACTAAACCAATTGGGAGGAAAGGTATTTTCACTAGTACTAGAATGGTAAAAACAATGTAGATTTATTCCATGTTTTTAAAGATTCATGCAGAAGCCATCAAGGCTCACGGTGTAGTCAGTCAATAGAAGGAACCCAACATTAAGATTTGCTTTTGGTTGGTTTGTTTATTATCCTTCCCAATATTGTTAGAGAATCCCCTCCCATCCCAGGAGCACAGGCTTGCAATAGAGAATATAATTTTGTGATAACCTACTGTATCGCTGTTTCGATGGCTAAGGTTCCCGGTGTCCAATTTTTTCTCTATGAAGGAAGTAAAACAGGTGAGGCAACACCTACAGGTGACTCTCGCTTACTTGCACACCAGGTGGAATGAAACAAAATGGGTATACATTATCTGCCTAATACTTTCCCTTGCAGAAGTGGAGAAGAACTAGAATTGCATGTTATTTTCCAGAAGAAAAGCATAGCAGAATAGCACCGAAGTTAAATGACAATGTGAGGCTGGAAATAGATCATTCTAAATGAAATGACGTATTTGTAGTGCTGAGAAAGAACAATAAAAGCATGCAGAATGGCTATTCTAGTCTAAATCACCATGTAAACAAGTTCTTGAAAGAGACAAATATTCTGGATTCTATCTGTGCAGGAACTTCACATTTACTTCCAAACCCAGATGCAAACTCAAAAGCCCCTTTCATTCCAATGTATAAACATGAGATGTACTGTCAGTATAGTGGAAAAGTAATGAAGGTATAAAAAGTGCTCCTGTAGATGCCTTTTCATATTTTATCACAGTGACATTGACACTGAAGTTGCCAAAACAGGCTGTCCCAATCATCTCTATCATTTAAACATCTCCTGCACGTTAGAAAAATGAAAAGCATTTGTTTGCTACAATTTTATAATGCTTCGAAACATAAAAGGTGTGCTAAAGCATCTCTCTTTGTTTTAAAATTCTCATGTTTTAATAAATGCACTTTTCTGAAAAAAAAAAGAAAGAAAAAAAAGCTTGCTTAGTCACATTTCAAGTTACATTAGAACATATTTTTGCATTACTAACTGCAATGCTTTTATTTTGTGTTCAGCAAAAAAAGTGTGTTCTTGCTTCATATTAGAAACTGTGAGTTAATTGCTGCAAGTTACCTACCTCCCTCTACAGTGTAATTTAGCCTTATAATAAATAGCACACATTAGCTGACTCAGAAAGATTAACATATTCCCTTTACCTTCCCCTGCCAACTGGAAAGCTGCCTGGAATACACGTTTCACAGATGATCCCAAAAGGTGGATTTTGTTTTGTTTTCTTTTCTTTTGTCTGTTTGTGGCTAACAGAACACCTAATGTGCACAGAGGTGTGGAACAGCTTAAGTTTATCATCTAAAAAAATACAGTAAAGCCACAAACACCATTCTGGTTATCCTGCATTTTGCAATATCATTAAGTTTACTCAGAGATATTTTCTTACTAGCTAAGTATTTATTATTATTATTATTATTATTTAATAATAAAGTTCCTTTCTAACTAAACCTTCCAAGGTTGTCAAATCCATCATTCCATTCCCTAAATTAGGAATCAGTTTTTTAAGTCTCAACACAAGCTTTAACATCTGTAAAAATAACTTCTGGATATATTAAAAGTGTATTTGTAGCATCTGTATGGTTTTTCTTCTATAATATTTATGAGACCATGATACTATGACAGTAGTATGTAGTTGTTCTCAAAGTTGCTGCTTCAGTTCTTTCTGTAGCTCGGAATACTGGAAAGTGAAGTAAAATTATTCATTAACATGATACACTGGACAATCCAGGTTTTAAGTTAGATGAAAATAGGGATGCTTTGTTTGTAAACTGACAGGTACTTCAAAAAAAAAAAAAAAAAAATCTTTTAGTTACTGAAGCAGTATTTCCTCTCCCCACCCAAACACCACCCCATCCCCTTTTTAATTAAAGATGGGATCAGCATTCTCATTAACTTCTGAGGGCCTGATATACCACTGCTCAGCACTCCGCACAGCCACATGCATTTGTACAAAGTCCTTAGTCAAGAGCTCTTCATTCTCACTTGGCACTAGCATTTCTAACTGCACGTAAGGAAATGGAGAAGGCAGATATTCACCTTGAAATTGAGGCAAGGCTTATAAGCCTGTCTTCCTGTGGGGCTATGAAAGGATACCTTAGAAAGTGAAGAATCACATTGTTCATTCACACTTCATCCTGCAAGAACCTCCTTAGTCTTTTGAGAATCCAAATCTTCGTGGAAGCAGTTCCTACATTCTTGGCTACTTTACTTCACAGTTTAGTCTATTCAACTGAAGCAGGTTGCTGTCAACCTTTACTCTAACAGACTTGCAGATTTTACAGTTCACCACTCTTTTCCACCTGGAGAAAAAATGGATCCCAGTATTTTTGGCTTTGCCTTCATATTTCTTTTTCAAGGAATTCAGTCAGCACTCCTGCATTAATGGTTGGTTCCATGTCAAGACCATAATGTTTTCATACGCTCTCCGACTGTTGAAATTGTATTCTTTTTTACTATTTATTGAAAATTTTTCGTAGTCTTATATTCTTTTTTTTTTTTTCAGATATTTTTACTTCTCTGACTATTTTAAGATTGTTTAACATTCTATCCCAAAAACTCAGTAATACTGCAACACACTCCCGTGTGCCTTTTCAGCATTCTGACAGACATCTGGAATATCCTCTGCCTTTTTCTCTAATCACATTGTGAACCACCTACTTTGGCCAGTATTATTTCATCTGTTTTGTTCTGATTTCACAAGGCATCTTATCACATATCATTAAAGCACTTGGGAAATACCACTGTGCTCAGTGGAGCTGATTAAAGAGATGTGCTGTTCAGCATTCTAACTGCTCTGTCTCAATGTAATGGTTGCCATGTTCTCTGATATTGATGTAGAGCTCCCTCCTCACAATTGAAATTTGGGTCCATAACACTCATTTGGTGAAGAAGCAAGATTTGAAGCAAAAGTCATGCCCATAAATGCTCTTGCCCTTCATGTGTTCCAAGACTTTCCTCTTTCAGGAAACCTCCCAGGCAAAAACCTCTTGAGGTGTTTGCTCAAAGGCCATTTATTCTGTCTCATTAATTCAACTCAAGAGGAAACTATCCTGCATACACAGAGATAGACAGCTGCAAACTTGACACACAAAAAAAGCAACTCAGAAAGTCTTTCAAAAACAATTTAAAAATGTGAGATGTGGCATACACCATTCCTCCATGACAAAGCAGGAGAGCCTTTCCCTTGTCAGCTTGCTGAACTGAGGCCCACCTGTGTCACACAAGGAGGGCTGCTACATACAATTTCTGATCATGTCTTAAGGAGTCTTGAAATAACCATAAAAGTCAATGTGCTAATAAAGAGCCATGAGATTAAATAATAAAGAAAATGAAATATCACTGTAAATGGCTGTTACTGCAAGCTTTATATGTGAGTGGACAGCAATTCATCACGCAGAGCATGACTGGTTGCATATTGTTGCTCTCTTTCTCATATATATTAAAATTAATATCCCTCATGAATTTTGATGACTCTTTCCTGCCATCAGTTTGTAATGCACAATGTCTTTACACTGGCCTTTTCCCAACAGGTTGCCAGGGCCCTGTCCCTGGGCCCTGCCAGGAGCCAGGCTGCCACTGCTGGGGCGCAGGGACAGGACAGGCCTTGTGCCACCACAGGTATCTGTCCCCATGCCAAGGGGGGACAGGCTGGCAGGGAACTATCTGTGAACGTGACAGGGTTTGAGTGTCAGGGTGGCAAGAGCCGTGGGACCTTTGGGGCTACAAGCTAACTGCATGTTCCCCTGCCTGCTCCACTTCCATTGTCTGATCCTTTCCCCCTGGCTGCTGGGAGCCTTCTGCCCTGTCTTTCATTACAGGCTGTATGTGGCAGGTAAGAGTGGAGGGCTGAGGGCACTTCCACAAAAATTGGTCACATTTCCTTACCTAAACTATCCAAACCCCCACTAGAGGTCTTCCACTTACCAAATCAAAACAACTAGCAAATATTTAAGGGCTATAATGGCCTCTGTGAGCAGGGAGCATGTTACTCCAAGATGAAGCAAGTACAAGGCAAAATGCTGTGACATGGGCGTCCACCAGGACCAGCCTGTGAGGTCATGGTGATCATCCTCTCTCTTCTGTGTGGGGCAGCAGTCTCACATCAGGAGGTAGCAAGTGAAAGAAGAGACTTTTAAGCATGCCCACATTGTCTTTGAAGCTGGCTTTTCCCACAGTAAAGAGGCTGAGCAATGAGTGTGCAACGTGACATGAGCGATGCCAGGTTCATGGGTGGGGCTTGGGCTGAGTGTCTAGACAGATGGAACAAGATGTGCCAGGTGTACAATGGTGTATTTTTTGTGCCCTCCACTCCCTGGTCAAAGTGTTAGATTTTGATCATCAAAAACATAAGATCTGCTTTCAACTGGAAAACCTGAAAAACAGTTAATGACAGATCGGGCCATTCCTATTACCAGTTCAGTCCACCTGAATGGTGGGTGAGGACAGTTCTAGAAGAACTGGGCCAACCATATAAAATCTAAAGAACTGTGATGTTCACAGCAATGCTTTACTGTAGCTGGACTCCTGAAAGCTGTTGAGACCTAGGATCTGAAGGGATGACTAGGAAAACTACTTTGAGCTTCCCTAAGGCTTTGTACCAAACAGGCTCTGTCATTTTTTTTGCTTCTCAGCTCTTCATCTGTCACATGAGGGCAGGAATACTTACTTTGTTCTATCCTGTTTTATATGCCCCTTGCAGTTAATGAGCCCCTGGGTGGCAATGGCAGCTTCTCATAAAAAAGTGCCAAGAGCAATGGAAAGCTGGTCTCACAGAACACATAAGTTCTCACCCTTTCTCCTGGACTGATATTTGTGTCAAAGGTCTGAGGCTTCAAAGTGTAGCTGGTTGGTAGAGAAGCAATTGGTCTTATCAATAAAAATAGTTGTTCATTTGTAGACATCCCACATGCCAGTTCATTGTGGTGATGCCATCTGGAAAAATTCCATGGCAGATCTTTTCAGTGCACAACAGTTACAAGGGCTTTTGTTTGTTTGTTTGTTTGTTTGCCTGTTTCCAAATTAGGGAAAAAGAGTTAAAAATAGCTCCTCTAAAAGAAAAGAAGGAGCCAGATCTTTGGTAATGTCTCTGTCCTGCCCCATGATGTTTCATCCTATCTCTGGGACCTTCCTTCATGGGGAAGAACTGTGCTGTTGCCTATGTGCCTGAAGGATGAGGAACAGAAAATCTCATGCTGTTTCTCTGCTTCTCTGCAGCTCATAGGCTGTAAAAGAGCTTTGGGTTTATATGTTCCTTGTGTAAGCCCTGCCTGAAAATTAAATCTGTAGTGTAAGCAGTCTCTGCTGGTCATTCAGCCTGGTTCATGACAGGAGCACCAGGGAGTTTGAGATTTAAATATGAAGGCTTGACCATACATCATCTTGCTCTGGAATGAAGGAACATTGACTTAATGAGAGAGAGTGGAATTAACAATTCTAAAAAGAGTGTAGGCTAAAAGAAGGCCAATGCAATCTAATTAGAGCAACAGCTAGGTAGAAATCACAGTGTACCTACCCATCCAAATTTGTTTCTGTCTTTGAGGCAAGGTTCACCTGCCACAAGGCCTTTCTTCACCCAAGTGACCATTCTTCCATTCTGGACTTCATTTTCTGCAGGATCTTCTGGCTATACTGCATGCAACAGGACTGTCTAATGACACGATCCTCAAAGTAACTGCCAGTGAGAAAACATGCTGGGAGCTGAAGGAGGCTCTCAACAAAAGCAGATAAGGTGATCTCAAAAGCCAACCTGTTTAACTGCCGGTGACAACCTCAGGGATGAGTTCTTCTGACTTTCAGCAGTGAGAGCACCTTGCTAACTTGTGGGCTCACTTCATAGACTTGATTTTGCCTGCCTATGACAGCAAGGTAAAAGCACAAGAAAGACAAACTGCATGTTTCAGATTTTGAAAAGCTTGTCTTTTTTTTTTTTTTTTTTTTGTGTGTGTGTGTCTTCATTTCTGTTGCTCTAATTTTGCCCTTGATTTGTCATGTACCTATGGGAAATTCATTTGATTTTCTTCCTCCACATCTTCCTCCAAGAGGCATGCTGAGATAGTAGTGAGAAGAAAGTGAACAGAAAGCAAAGGAGCTAGGTTTAGGAGGCTTATGGAAGTTCACCTGGCATGTACCTAACAATCTCCCTGTTTTGTAGAATAGAATAGAATAGAATAGAGTAGAGTAGAGTAGAGTAGAGTAGAGTAGAGTAGAGTAGAATAGAATAGAATAGAATAGAATAGAATAGAATAGAATAGAATAGAATAGAATAGAATAGAATAGAATAGAATAGAATAGAATAGAATAGAATCAGAAGATATCTAATTTGGAAAGGACCCACAAGGATCATCGACTCCAACTTCTACTTCCACACAGGGCCACCTAAAAATCACACCATATGTCCAAGAGTTTTGTCCAAATGCTTCTTGAACTCTGGCAGGCTTGATGCCATGACTAACACCATGGAGAGCCTTTTCCAATGCCTGACCACCGTCTCGGTGAAGAACTTTTTTCCTAATACCCAGCCTGAACATTTCCTGACACAGCCCCATGGTATTCCCTTGGGTCCTGACACTGGTCAGAAGAGGGAAGAGGTCAGCACTTGCCCCTTCAGGGGGGGAGACACTTCACTACACTTATGGGAGTCAGTGTTGATGATTACCTGTGAGAGCAGGGAATTGAAGCCAGCCTGCCTCCTTGTGACCCAGTAACAGGGGTGCTCCCTCTGGACTCAGCAGCAGTACTCAAAGCCTTATCTGAAGCTCTTGGCATTGCATTCCTCTGAAGCATGCCTTCAAAAATTCTTTCAGCTGTCCTCTTTGAGAAATGGATGCTAGCTTTGGAGAAGCCAAGGAAACAGTGCAGATTGTGTGAACTGAAAGAGTGAGCCTCGCAAGCATTTCCACTGTGGTAGAGCACTGGAATTCTCCTGCAGATTGACAACCTCATTTAAAAGCCTGTCATTTCTGTCAGCTAGCATGGTTGAATATGGATGGAAGGTAACATGGGAAAGCATTTCCCTAGTCAGAACAGTTCTTTAAGGCACTTGAGATTGCTCCACAAAATTATTCTCTTAAGAAGGGCGGAGAGGTTATAGTGCCTTAGTAAGGGTAGTCATTCTGCTGTAGCTCAGGAAACACCAATCTTTGCAACTGAAAAGCAGGAGACTTCAAGGTTGACTTAGAATACTTTGGAAGCTACACAGCACAAGCATAAGCCTTAGGTAAGCCTCCAGTGACATTATGGGATTTATTAATGTTGTTGATCTACTTAAGGACATGGAATTCTTTAATGCTGACCTATCAGACTAGATCTTAAAATTAACTTTATGCTGAGCTGCCTTTGGGGATTTTTGAATGGCACTTATGCTAAGTCACTAAGAAAAGCACAGGTTTTTCTTTTTTTTCAGCAGTAGCATCATTTGTGTGAGTTTAATGGAAATGCACTCATATAAAGAAGTTGCAGCCACTGAATTGATGCAGTGGTGTTACATTAAATTTCTGTTCCCTTAGGGTAGCTGATAATTGCCTAGAGCAAATCTCTTTCTCCTCAAGCAGTTACTTTCTCTGCTCTACCACATCAGTCAAAACACTTCAACCAGCAGGATGAGTTCCAGCAATTTGACATCTGCATTGGGCCAAATAACACTGAGCCCAGTCGAAGACAACTTGCTCCCACTGGAAACACTGGTGGAGATGAATGACAAGGTATGCCAAATTTATCAGCCAGCTACAGCCTTCCGATCAGAGTATTCCTGTTGAGCGGTACATTGCTGTCTCCTCTTTTGAACCTTTATTGAAGAGCTTGACTCAAAAGCAAACATACGGCTGCAGCTTTCTGCACAAAAGCAAGGGTCAGGAGTGGGAAAGGTTGTTTGATACATTTTCAGGACCAGTGGTTTGAAACATTTGAAACCAGCAGTTTTATGTGTGCAGGAGAAGGTGCTGGTAGAGTTTCTGAAAAACAACTGAAATAAAATATTTGGGAAGGAGATTGTTTGGCTTTTCAACCCATCAGTTAAGAAATCACAAGCACACATGGACAGATCCACAGGTGGGGGGATGAAATGAGGATCATCACTAAGTATGGCTGGTCCTTATTCTTCAGTTTGTTACTGAAGTACACCTGTGAATGCAGAGAGCTCCTGAGTGCTTGAGACATTAATGCACAGGGCCTCAGAACATGCATGTGAGGAGAGACAAACCCTAGGTTTGCCTCTCCCTCATAGCCTCCAGTGGGGCTTGATGGGGCTATGATGTGAATGAGTCCATCAGACAGGCTAAAGCTCATGTCATCACACTTTTCCTTTTAACCCATTCTACATTAATACTTTCTTCCATAGCTAACAAGAGCCAGCAGCTCCACTTCACAGAATTGCCTTCACAAAAGCACAAGTGCTTTTTTTATCCTCCTTTCTCCTTACTAAGATGTTTAGAGAGACTGTGATCAAGATTCCTTTCCATCTGCTTGCCTGACTCCTCCTAGCCTCAAGTGCTGGACTTTGACTTGGAAGTCAAACTGTTGCTTGAGGTGTTGATTGCAGAAACTCCTGGAGCAAGCTCTTCTAGAAGTCAGAGAAGAATAAGAGCTGGCCAACCTGCAGGCAGATGAAAAACTGCATTGTGCAGAGTTTGCTGAAGTGCAGTGACAGGAAAATCAGAAGAGACAATCTATCGAGGAGGAGGTATGAGTCAGTAAGAGCAAATCAGGCCTGTCTCTATGTTCGCCAGTTACAATCACTTCCAGAAAAAAAAGAAAAAAAGGAAAAAGGCAAAACCTGAAGTAATGTCTGATTTGCCTAAAATGATCCTGCTGACTTTGAAACTCCTCAGAGCAGTCTGGTGGCTTCCTCCTGCATTATTCTGTTTGCTGTCATGCCCCAGCCTGGGGCAGGAGTGTTTCTGTGGAGCATCTATGCTCCAGGGACTCTGTGTGGACAGGTACCTGATGAAGAGAGCAAACCTGACAGCGTTTTCTTTGTCTAGTGCCATCAAACACCTGTTAGTCGGGTAGCTGAGCCATTTATCTTGAAATACAATTTCAACAAATCCTCACAGTGCTATAAAGCAAGAAAGGCACTCTCCTTTATTTTAACACAAGAAGTCCTGTATAAACACACACCTATCAAGATTTCCAAATATTAGATGTATTATATTCATAGGACCCATAAGTATTAAAAAGAATGTGCAAGTCTCTATTATTCCTCATTCATCAGCCTTATACGTTTGTTCTTTTTAACCTTTTCTGGTACGGTACAGTACGGTAAGGTATGGTACGGTACGGTACAGTAGGGTAGGGTATGGTACAGTATGGTATGGTATGGTATGATATGGCAGTGAAAATTGAGCATGCTGACATATTTATATAGTTCTGGACCAACATTATCTCACCCCAAGACTAACCATCTGCTTTATCTGCAATCCCAATAAAGCAACATGTCACTAGATCGGTGCATGCTATGATAGCTGAAAAGCACGTAGTGTTACAAGTCACAAAATGGTTGTTTTGCAGACTTACCAAAAAGAAAAAATGAATTCTCTTTTTGTTCTTGTGGGGCTTGGTACTACATGCAACTCCCAGCATGACTTCGAACAAGTCAGTCTCTTGCCATATAATTTTATCTAGGGGAAAATAAATCAATAAAAGGATTCTGAGATGTGACTCATGAGAATTGCAGATGTCTCCCACTCTTCAGTGGAACATGAGATGTCAGTTTGGACCGTTACTCATTACTGAAAGGGTATTTGATTATATCTTTACAGGAGGCTCACCATAAAGAAGATCATCAACCAAGTGCTGACTTCACTGTTTGTTTTGGAAGTGGTCCGTGAAGAAAGGAAATGGTTGACTGCAAGATTTTAATTTTTTTTCCACTTCTACACAATCGTTTATTTCCTGAACAACTTTCTTAGAAAGTGTTGAATTACTATATTTATGCAGTCTATAACTCTACTCCTACTCTATTTTTTTTTCTTCTCAAAGAAATAAGTACACATATTACAATAACTTGGAAATCCTGGCTTATAAGAAGTCCAGACCCTGTCAGAGAGGAATCACAAGCAGGTATATCACTTTTTATTTTCCTATCCCATTAAAGGTGTTGTTTGGAAAGGTGCCATTGACAGTTACCTGATGCTGTATAAGCTAGAGATACATACGGATATACATGGCATATCTGTAGAAAAGAATGCAGTTTTAGAAATACTTAACAAGAAAAGTTCCTGATTTCATTACAATAGCAAGTTTAAAAATGAAAATAGGAGTAGGTTTTTTGTGGCTTAGGGGTGGACCTCATCAATGTAGCCTTTTAGTATTGAACAAGTGGGAGCAGAGTGCAAGGCATAAAAGTGGGAACTCTTTGCTCTGTGGAGAAACCAGTAAAGGGGACTCTTCCTCTCCATAAAGATGTCAGGGCTTATATCACATCTGTCTCCCCACACAGTCACTACTTTTGCACTTGGCCACAGAGCCCAGCTGTAGAGGTTTCATTAGAGTCAGCATCGTTAGGGAACAGTTAGTTGTTTGGAAAGGCCCATAGGCAGCACTGGGTGCTGTGGGATGGGAGTGCTCATGCATGGTTTGGAAGCAAGTTGAAGCCCTTGCTCATGGGTTCAGACCAGGGGTCCCTCTCAACCCCTGGCTACTTGGAGTCTATGGCTATGGGTGTGCACTGAACAACAGCTACTGCTGTATGAATTACTTTACATCTCCATGATGAAGTAAGGTATAGAAACCTTGGGTAAAATCTTTCCAGTCCCTGCTACAGTCTTTCAGGAAAGGTGTGTGCCCTCATGCCCCTGCAGAGTCAGAGTTTGCCTGCCCCAGAGCTGGTTCCACCTGTCAGTGGATGGATACTAGGCATTTTTGTACTTACCATGTCAGACCATCCTACTGTGAATAACACCAACAAAACTTCAACTGTTGAAGATACATGCTCATCAGAAAATGCCAGCCTGTGCTTCCCAAAACATCAAGGGGGAAAAAGATGTACCTCCAGGTGGTGGTGGATACTTGTGTCTGGGCTTTATTTTCCACAGACCATGGACTGCACCCAGCCATCCTTTGCACTGGAGGACCCCATGGAGATGATTTTGGAAGGGATTGGGAAGAGGGAGAGTGAAACAAGTCTGTGGGTCATGTAGGAAACATACGCTATCCAGAGCTCTGCCATAGCAAGGGCTCAAAAAGACTTTCCTTTGTGAGTGTACTTCTGTACCTGTGTTCACCCTGGGCAATCTAGAGATGATGAGCTGGGAATAATGCTGGAGTACAATTTTGTCACCTACTTCAGTCCTGGGCATTCAAATGCAATTCTAGTTCTAGTTTCACACTGACTTTCAGGCTTTTGTGAGGTTTTGTATGTGTATTTTTCTTCTCCTTCTTTTCGTACTTCCTCCCTCCCTTCCTTCCCTTCTTCTTTCCTTCTTTTTCTTTTCTACCCTTCTCTCCCTCCTTCCCTCTGTGGTTTCTGACAACAGAGGCATCCACAGAGCCCCACGCAGCCACCTGGGGCTGTATCTGAACCTGATTCCCCTTCCTTTCAGTGACATGAGGTGATGAAGGACTAATACATAAGCTTCTATTTAGCAAATGCTTCAGGCTGAGTTTCACCACAGTCTTCAAAGGCCGCAGGCCATGTTATTAGTGTTGTCGGCTGTGGATACAGGTCATTTTTTTAATAATAGGCTCGTTGCAAACTATAAACAAATGAAACCAAGGCAGTGGTGGCCTCAGCTTCATCTACTAAACAATTCTCTGGCATGAAAGCAATAGTCTCAATTGCCAAGTCACATTATTTGATGTCCAAGCGATTAAGGAAAAAATAGTAACCAAAACACTAAATCAAAACAAAGACATTAGTATCAAGTTTTACAAGGAGCTGGCATTCTGAGAGGAAACTGGTGATCTATTAACCTCAGATTTTCAGTGGAATAAAGATTTCTTGAAGTATCTGACCTGGGAACAGGGAAAATCCTAGAAGCTCTTGGATTTTCTGTCTTTCATTTTCCTAGATTCATTCAAGGTCCTTGAGAATAAGGACCCAAATTGAAGTCAGTGTCACAGCACTGCTCATCAGCGAGCTATTGTCAGGAGAAAGGAGAACTCATCAGACGCAGGGTTTGTTCATTGTAGGGATGACTCATTTACTTCAATCTACTACCACAGATGTTTTAGCATACCCATCATCCCTCAGGTGATCCATCTACGTGAAGGCCTTAGCTGCCTGAGCTTTCATTTCTATGATTTGTGATTTTTTTGAAAACATGCTTGGAAGAGAAAACCCGTTAAAAAGAAATATATAAAATATCTGCATCCCCACATAAATCATTTCTCAAATATGCTGTTTTCATGGGCATTTATTCTGAATGACCACAGTAAAATCAGATAGACAGTGGACACTAGCATACTAATAGCAAAGTAAGGGATGTGATATTAGATATTCATATATTTTAATTAAAATAATTTTTCTTTTCAAGACAATAATTATTTAAACAAAGCTAGTGCTGGCTGATTCTCATTCCTTCATCTCACAAAAGATTTCAAGTGCTTTTTTATAATGTCACTACAAATCTAACTACGGGTTGTGAAAAGAGAGATGCTCTGACTGAGAAAGACTTTTATACTAAAAGATGATTGGAAACAAGATAACTAATCCACATTTTTTCCTGATGATATGGTTATGGATGATACACAGTGGTGCCTCACAGAATAACAGAGCCTTCATCAGACTAAGGGTGAGGGAAGGCCATTTGCCATAATCCGCTCTCAATTTGGCAGTGAGGGACTGCTATTCAATAAGATATGTTTTGTCAGTATTTTTGAGAAGTCATATGTTTTTGAGTACAGACTTTCAAGTTTTATTTGAAACAGGCTGACCTTATCCAAATTTATCTCTCATACTCCAGTTAAAATGGTGACCAGGAAGTTTCCATACTTGGTAAGATGCTTTGAAACTTAATGTAAAACCCCAGTTATGTGGCACAGTTAAAATCCACCATGAAGAAAGGCAGGACTATTTCCTCCTCATATTCCTAGAGTTTTCAGATGTCCTGTGGAAAATTTCAGTAAAGACTTCTACATGATTTCTATCTTCTGGGACACCAGCTATTTTGAACTTCATTGCTTCACAAGACGAACAAAGGATCACCTGACTCTGAGGCCAAGGTTTATCTCCTGTTCTGCACAAACACACACACACATTCCAAACCCTTCATTCAAAAGTACCACATCTACTTTTGCAAGAAAGGTGCGTGCATGTACTCATGAACACATATATGTGTAGTTGTTTGTTGCCATCCATATAAATGCAAGAACAATGTATAAATACAACCAAACTTTTTCTGTCTCACATCTCATTAATCTTGCTCAATCATTCTGACTCACTGTTCCATCCAAAGCCATCAGAGGTTGTCTCACAGACACCAAAATTATTTAAAAAACAAACACACATACACACACACACATGGGAAAAAAAAAAAAAAAAAAAAAAAAAAAAAAAAAAAAACACTTTTTATTGGTGAAGGTTCACCTTAGCAAAAACAGATTTTTTAACTTCAGAAACCTAGAAATAATCTGTTGTTTAGAAAATCCAAAGGACTTTCTTTGGGATGACTAATGAAATTCTGGATGCAGACAATCAATTTTTATTTTTCCTCCCCTGAAAGCATTGCTTAGCTTATCAAAGATCCCAATCCCAAGATATTAGGATTTCCAATATAGAAAGACTTGGAAAAATCAGTTAAGATTGGAATCTCTTACACTAATGTATTCTGTGCTAGAGAAACACACAGATATTTTAACAATCCAGCAACGAAATTAAATGAATTCATTTGTTCATAGTCCAGTTTAAACAGTTCAAGATGCAAAAAATTTCACAGAAGTACAAAAATGTCAGGTAAACAGTCCAAGGTCCAAAAGCTTTGCATTTCACAGAAATACATGAAAACCTAGTATACTGAGAAAAACTTGCCAGAAGTCAGTAATAGAGCTAGTAAACAAAATCTGGGTTCACCTAAAGAGCTTTGTGCAGAAAACCAAATAATTCATACTTTCCTTGGGCTCAGGCTGTACAATGAGGTCATAACAAAAAACAAACAAACAACAACAACAACAACAACAACAAACTTTTTTTTTTCTGTAAAAGAAAAAGTTGGAAGCTAAATATAAGCATCTATTTGAAAACAGACAAGTCTCTCCAAGAAGGCAACATGGCCTGTGTTAACATGAGCAGACAAATAATTGCAGTCTCTCCAGGAGGCTATCTTACTTTCAGTACTTGATTCCATGTAGGTCGTGTTTTCACAACCTTTCACTTCAATCCAAAATAAGAATATGCTTTATAAGGTACCGTGGGATGACAGCTCTGTTCCTTCCCTTCCCTTCCCTTCCCTTCCCTTCCCTTCCCTTCCCTTCCCTTCCCTTCCCTTCCCTTCCCTTCCCTTCCCTTCCCTTCCCTTCCCTTCCCTTCCCTTCCCTTCCCAAGCAGGAACTTTGTATGTCTAAATGAGAGAAATTATTTGCAAGGTTAATATTTGACATATGCTCACATGGCAACTCAAAGTTACAGTGTGGTATTTTGCAATAAAAACCTGCTTATATATTTTTTTTATTTTTTATTTTTAAATCTACTTTAATTGACATTATATTGATCAAAGTGTTTTTTACCAGGAAAGAAGAAAAAGAAATTTGAAATTGTTTTGCAATGCAGGATATAACCTTTTGTGTTATTCTGGTTTGTGACATTCAAAATCAAAGTAGGTAAGGTAAAATATTGCTTTTGACATTCTTAGTTGTGAAATAAATGCTAATTAGTTTCCTACATACAAACAGTTTTCTTCTTTCCCTTTCTACAATATTAATTATAAACACATTAAAAATGTTGCTATGTTCCACATTTTACATGTCTTACAGTCCTTCTAACTCTTGCCAGTATTTAGAAAGGAGTCACCTTCAGGTTACACAGCCAAAAATCAGAGATGAATGGCTAAGAGAGAGGAGCAGACAGAAGCAGCAGACGGTGGATGGCAGAGGGGAAGAAGGAAGAAATTGGTATGAATTGTGGAAAATGTTACCTCACAGTGCCCAGGTGTGGAGGTGAACTGCTAGAGAATCAGTTGCTCAAAACACAAGACACCAAAAGCAGATAATCTTACAAGTCTTACATCTGTCTAAATAAGATAGTTAAAAGAGGAAGCCTATTCTCTAGAATGCAGAAAAATAATTAAACTGAATGAAAGAATAAAGCTTGCTTAATACTTACTAAAAATAAGCTTTTTTTCTTTTTCTTTTTATTCTAATGAGCTAGTCTTCACACATTTTTGGAATGGCTAGGATTTGTCTACAGTAGCAGAGTTTAGACACACTCATCCTAGCTGTGGAAGAAATAATCTGTTTTCTCAAGGCAACTTAACATAGCAGTTTGTGATTCATCACAAAATGACTTAAACTGTTAAGAATCCCCTACAGTCACAACTTCTGTAGGTCTGCACAAACCCATTTGTTTCCTATCCAGAAGCTGACATAAAAATAAAAAATAAAAATTAATAATAATAATAATAATAATAATAATAATAATAATAATAATATAGTCTGGCACATTCTTAAAGTAAGCAAATAAACAAATAAATAAATAAATAAATTCCACATTAAGCTTTTGCATTTTTCAGCTAGACTGTTTGTTCAAAGACTTCCTGGGAATCTCCCCACTACTTTGCAGCATAAAGGCACTGTTGAAACTTGGGTTGTTTTTAATGAAGTCATTGGCTTTGATGCAATCTTCGCTACTACTATAATTTCAGCTATAACAGAGATCTCATCTGATTTAAAAAAAAAAAAAAAATCAGCATAGTGCACCTGCCTATAGACAGTGAAAAGTACACATACACACTTATGTACACCCATGCTGTAGACATGTATAGATTTCATTGCTGATATACATTTCATTTGCAGTTTTACAGCTGGTGGAAATCCACAGCTCTCTACCTTTGAGTGAGGTAATCCAGGATTTAAAATATGCTAGAGGTATGCAGACATATCTGCCATTCTATTTATTTTATTTTTCCCATAAAACCTTCTGGATACTACATATTTAGATAAAATAAATAATGAGGTGTCAGTCAACTTCAGTTAAGAGGGAGGTGCATCAATGTGGAAGGCAGAAGCAGAAAGAAAAAGACGTTGTCATTCAAGGTTTGAAACAAAATACCTCTGACATGGAGAGAAATTTGAAAAACAAGGAAAATGAAAAAAAAAAAACAAGCACAAACTGCCAAACATTCTTCCAGTATTGGAAGAACATAAGGACATTTGAAATAGCATTAAACATGTCATTCGCAATGAGTCTGAAGGAAGTAAACCAACATTTTTAGAAGTTCTGCAGTATGGAGAATTGGAAATGGAAGTATTGAGTATGGAATATGGAAATGGAGTATTTCCATATCCAATCCTGCAAAGATTTTGAGCAATGAGCTGGGATATATGTAGGATATATATTGGAAATGCAAAAATTTTGCAGAGGGACAGAATAGATAGCATGGTGCTAGATAGTTTCATAAAAAAGTAAAAAAGCCCAAGTGTAATTTAAATGGCACCTACTTTAGGCCCATCTTTGCAGCACTATTTAAAACTAATAGTTTTATAACTAACTAATAGTTTTATAACTATTAACTATCAGTTTAGAAAAGATAAGAAAGAAAACTATATGATGCTGATCAGCAATATCCTTAAGAAAAACCATCAAGAGCAAATTAGACAGAACATTTGCTCCTTGAAGCTTCTCATTTCAGATTGAAAATTGAGGTTTCTTTTTAAAATGTCAGTGAGATGACATCTTTATATACAGAGAGTTTCTATCTAGATATATGTTTGAGAAGGCCCCTGGATCAATAAATCTACACCCAAACACCCTAAAAACGTCAGGGAGAAACAGTTAAATGCTTTAAAACAATCTTGAAACAAATTCTCAGAGATCTTCAGAGCATGAAGCCAAACTGGAGGACTACCTACAAGAGTATGTACCTGTAATGGCAGCTAGTGAACACTGATAATAATTTTGGAGGAAGAAAAATTTACAGTGGAGGAAGAAAAATTACATCTGCCAATGATTTGGAAAATGGTCCCTTGAAGAAATATCAAACTCAAAGATGTCAGAGCTGGGGGCTTAAAAAATATTAGCATTTTGCAATATAGTTGGTACAATCAGAAAGATTAAAATAAATAAATAAATAAATAAATAAATAATAAAAATAAAATAGATGTAAAAATATAACTATATTATATATAAAAAAAAAAAAAAAAAAAAAAAAAAAAAAAAAGCAGTTTCCTGGAGATGAAGCTGAAAAATAAATAAATAAATAAAAAGGAACATAATGACTGGTACACATCCTGATTTTATATCATGAAAGAAAGGTGAGAGCTGTCCCACAAAAAAAAAAAAAATAAATAAAATAAAATAAAATAAAATACATAATAAAGTGATCTCAGAATAAGAAAATGCTTTGCAGAAAGGGCTGGTGTTGTCACAGAGTGCTCTGGAGGATTACGGCCTCACAAAGAAGAAACTGTGAACCAGGCTGCTTCCGTTAGCTTTTGCAGGTCTTGTTACTGCAAGAGAAAAATATTTATTCTCACACATGTTCGCAGAAAGAAGAGTTCTGAGCTTATATCTGTCAACTCTATGCAGCATTCTTCAGAGAGAGATTAAAGTCTGCTGACTTGAGCTTCATGAATGATTAGGTTGTTTCAAAACACATGAACACAGGCATCAAAGCGGAGTCATCAGGAGAAGAGGATGTACCACCATCTGTAGGAAAGCCTGAAAGGCAATCAGATAGAACAAGATAACTAAAAAGAGATAAAGTTGGGTTGGGAATAGCCAACCACTGAGAAGTCTAAAAATGAAATAGAATGAAATAAAATAGAAACTCAATATGGTGCTTCAACGTTAAGAAAGAATTTATTTTTGCTACAGGACAGTGTGAGATTCCCAAATAACTTATTTCACACATACACATAAAGTTGGAACATTTCTGCTTTTTTTTTTTCTTTTTTTTTTTCCTGTTGTTATCCAGTTAGAATCTCAGAATCATATATTAAACTAAATGGAAAGGGTCCTTTGGAGGTTGCCTAGTCCAAAACCATGCTCATAGCAAAGCTAGTCAGATCAGATGTTTCAGAACCTAGCTGAGTTGAGTTTTACGTACCCTGTAGAAGGAGACTCCACAGCCCCTCTGGGCACCTACTCCAGAGTTTGGCCACCCTTACGCTGAAGATTATCCCTCTATCTATTTACAATTTCCTGTGTCACACCTTGTGTCCATTGCTGCTTGTCCTATCGTTATGGTACTTCTTTAGGTACTCAGTTACTCAGCATCACTAGAGGAAAGACTACCAGCATTTTAAAGAGGAGAATGCATGTCTGAAACGAGTCTTTGCAAGAGCTGAAGTCTGCTGATCCTGTGTTGCTGTAAGAATAAAAAGGGTGATTTTCAGGCTAGAACACAGGTAATCAAAAGGAGGACATGAAATTTCTGTAATAATTGTACTTCTCCTTTGAACTCTGAATCCTCTGAGACTCACATTAGATATCTTCTGTGGTTGCCCTGATTTCAGCTATGTGTATAGGCTGATGTAGAAGCAAAGCTGTTCATTCCTAACCTTGACAATGGTACTGCAAGGATTTTGCTAAATCTGTGGAGCTTTTGGCTGAACAATAATACCAGTTTTAAAAGTATGATTAGATTAGAATACAAGAAATTGCCAAATTAAAGGAGACATATGTACTATTTTTGTTGCCATTTCTCTATAACATATATGCTGACTGGCAATTTAGCCCTGATAAATATGTTTATAGAAAAAAAAAAAAAAAGCCACAGCTTAAAAAGCTCATTTTACAGACTCTGTGTGTGGAATCATGTTGAATGTATATAAGCGGTTTTAATAAAATTACAGAAACATAAAATAAACTGCCAACACAAATGCAATTTCAGAGCAGCAGTATATCTCCTGGCTTTGTATTTTTCCAACATGCAAAACAAGGGAGATGAAGCTTGCTGATATCGATCTCAATGCCCAGTCATAAAAAATTAAAAGTTATCTGTCAGTAAAAGGGAAAAGAATGTTTTCCATTTTGCTTAGAGAGCTCTTGAGTGCTTGTGCGAATGCAATTTACAGCATTAATAAAATTCTCTTGCAAATATTATTTTATTTTTATTGTTTCTTTTTCTTCTCTGATTTAATAAAATACTCTGTGGTGCTTACTTGATTTTCCTGTCCTTAGATGTGCTTTAATATTTAACTACAATTTTGTATATGTATCTCACAGTTGGCACACCAGTACCCCAATGCTGTTTGAGGGCAAAAAGTCTATGTAATAGCAACCTAGAATCATGGAATATCCTGAGTTGGAAGGGACCCACAAGGATAATCGAGTCCAACTCCTGAATCTAGAATCAGTGGAAGTTTCTTCATTGCTTTAGTGTGCTTTGAAGCAAGAGGAAGGGCACAAAACTGTCCCTGAGCCTGGTGAGTGGGACCTGGGCAACTATCTGAGCAGGCTACTGAGTTAAGTAAAAGGGTGTATTTCTTCTTTTCTTTTAACAGCTCAGTTTAAGAAATGTTTACTTCAGTTGAAAGGTTTCTTTTCACCCAGAGAAGCAGAAAACTCCCTAGAAGGTGAAGTCATTTCCAAGTAAAACAGAGGCAGAAATACCTTGATCTTCATGAGGTTAATCAGTGTATTTAATGGTGGTTTTTGTTTTTGTTTTTGTTTTCAAGATGCATGCTGGTGAACTGCAAAACCACTGACACTGAGGTTGGAAATGAAAATCACGTAAAATCTGCCAGTAAATCCACCTTTTGGGGAGACCAGGCAGATTCCAAGTACCTTCTGGGAAGGTCCACAAAAAATCACCTGGTACAGTGTGCATAAACCTGTTACTTAGATTATGTGAACAAATGTAGTGCAAGAAGGGAAATAACTGCTTTGTAGAAGGAAGTAGTGCACACTGCATTGCCAGATGCATGAACACAACATGCCAGTGGTGGCACAAACACAGTAGGAGCACCCTGGGGAACTGCATCCCTGAAAGGTCTACTCCTGCCCCAAATCAGCATCCATGCTCAACAAAGCTTATACTTTGAGGGTAATATGAAAAACAAAGCTTTTTCCAAGTGCTCTGCTGATCCCTTGCTTCCCATCCTTCCCCTACTTTTCTACTGCTCTCTCTCCCCTGTGTTCTGTTCTCCCCTCCCCAGTAAAATACAAAATCTAAGGTGGTCTAAGCCAATGCTCCCTCAGATATTGTCACAGATATTTAGTACGGATCAGCTGTCGGCCTGGGATGGTAATGTGCTGGCTCAGGAAATTTAACAGTAGCAGCAATACTCCCCACAGCCGTAAATCCGAAAGCTGACCTCAACGTTTTATTTCAGAAAGGTGATTTAAGACTTCTTTTAATCACCAGAGCACTGCCATCTAGTGCTAATCCCCAGAAACGCAGGACAAGTTTTGTGACTGCGGAGGTCCGTGCTGCTGGAGGGATGTCAGTCCTGTCAGGCAAAGTTAGTTCAGAGCCACAGTTGTAGCTAAAAGTTGAAAATTGATGATGCAGTTTGGTAGCTGTAGAGATCAGAGGGCTTTGACAAGCAGAGAACAAAGCCTGAAGAACAGACCTGGTTGGGCTGATGGATTCCCTTCTGTCTCAGATTGAATGAGAACAGGTATCAAGGGATGGTGCAGTTGTATTTCTGCTTTTGGCACACTACACAGCCATCAGGTAGCTAAAACTGCAGTGCAGGGAACAGGTTTTACAACTAAATCTGGATGAGTCTGTTTGTCTGTGGACACTGATTTGTCTTAATGAGCATTTAAAATGGTCTGAGATTCCCCACTCTGCTCTGGATGAGGGATCACGTTGCTGTGAGCACTAACAAGCCATTGTCAGGCTGCACGGAGCAGCGTGCTCTTTTAGCCTGATGCAGATGCACAGCAAGCTTATGGCAAAGAACCTAGGACTGCCCTCACACACTCTTTGTGTCTTAGCAAGCAAACCTTAACTCCTCCAGGCAGGGTAATTTGCTCCCCCTAGTTTCACCTGTCCAGACTCTCAAGATTATATCATTTTTGTCAAAATCAATAAAATCTAACTTTTCTAAATATGATCTATTTACTAAATACTTCTTTTAACTGTCAGTATATAGCAGAAGTGGGGTAGAAATCATGCTGACTACAGTTTTTGGTAATACAGCTTGCTAAGTGCATATTATAATGCATTCAAATCCGGCACTCATTAAAATTTGAACTATGGTGTGGAAGGGTCAATCAGCAGATGTAAAACAACTGGGGAGTTCTGGATGTGCAGCCTGATGAACTGCAAGAACATTCAGCAGCGTGAGTAAACAGACAACATAATGACATGCCCTCCATATTATTTCATTTCTTTTGAGCCATCTGCAGAGGAATCTTTTCCTTACTTTGCTTGTATATGGTCACTTGTATGATTTTTTTTGTATGTTTCACAGTGTAAATGATGATTTACTTGTTGTTTTTATACTGGATATTCTATTAAAGCAAAGGGCTAGTAAACAAACAAACAAACAAACAACAACAAAAATTAGATATATATTATTATTTACAAATTTATTACCAAAGACATACTACAATGGTGCATACAAAGCATCACACAGTGCAAGATGAAGCTCTGCAAAGCCACAGACTGGCATTCAATTGGCTGGCAACTCCAGCTAAACTGATTTGTTTCTGACAGTTTGTGACAGCACTGCCCGTATTCTGCAGCAATGTTATTTGCAAAAGGTCTAGTCTGATTTGTCAAACATTCGCAGCTACATGGGAAAATCTGCGAAACCTGTGAAAACAGTTCAAAGTCAGCATTCAGACTCACTGACCAGGAGCAGGAACTAGAAATGTGACAGAAACTGTCAGGAGATTTTTTATATTTTTTTTCCCCAAAATGACCAAATAGGGAGCAGAGCCCACTATCTAAGAGCAGTGCTGATGACTTGTACTTGTGTTCATGTGCGTTAGTTTTGCATAGGTGTGACAAAGCCCATTATGGCAAAAGACCTTAACATACTCAGCACTGTGAGAACTTGAGAGAAAATACACACAATAGAGTTAAAAATTGGTAACACATCAGCTATCTGTTGCCATTAACCCAACCAGCTGCATGCCGTACATGAAAATAGAGCCAGCTTGCATTCCAGGAGGGAACACTTAATCCTTTCCACTGGAATTAAATACTGCACAGAGATTTAGTTTGTATAAAGTTGCTTCAGCTGCTGTTTCTAACTCTCTTGTGAGTAGTTGTAGGTGGGAGACCTGTGCTTCCCTGGTACTAGCTAGAGACCAGCAGAGTATCTCAGATATAACAAGATCATTGTGTTTAGCCAGCTGAAAGCCACCACAATGTTGCTTCTATGTCTTTGAGACAATAGCATCCTGTGGTAATTTCTGAATCACTGGTTAAATTTTAATATCACAGCCACAAGACATTTCACTAACAAACGCATGGTAAAGTTTGGGTCACTAGTTTCTGCTCCATTGGTAGCATTGTAGTTAGCCAGCTTTCCCTGATATTGTGCCCAGCTTGTGTTTTCAAAGTGCCATGAAGTGATGGGAAAAGCCTCCTAATATCCAGCTGACACCTGGCTAGATTAGTTTGGATTTTGGATGGGCCATTTCCTGAAAGCCACAAAAAAATCTTCATTTCCTTTGCAGTATGTTTATCCAGAGTCCTGAGTATCCAGTATGCCTTGGTATATTATTTCAACTTCATGTATTTTCTCTTGGAACCTATTGTTACCCTGGAGGACTATCGGTTTGCAGCACTCGTAATGCAGTTCTGCTGGCAACTGTGGATGAAGGAAAAAATGTGAAAGTGTCAAAGTAATCCACTCATTTCCTTGCTCCATCTTCTCACAAAGCTCCAGTAATCAAGTGCACCCATAGTCAGTCTGCCTACTGGCGTAGGGCTTTTACCCAAATTGACTATCTCACACACTCACTCACTCCATCAGAAAGACAGATAGATGATGAACAGACACAGACACACACACATCTGGTGCCAGACACAATTTAAGCATTCACAATCTATTTATTTATTTATTTATTTATTTTATTTATTTATTTTGTCACCACACTTGGTTTCATTTGCTTCATGGCATGCTCCAGGAATCCCATTCAGAGTAGTGTGAGACAGATAACTCTTGCTTCTTCATTCCAAAAGTTCAGGATGCAAATACCTCAGAGGACTGGGAGAAAGGAGAAAGGAGGAGCTGAGAGAAAGATATTCAAGGACATGTATGAACTCACAGACTAGATACGTGTTTAAAATGAAGTCAAAATAATTCTGGTTTCAACAACCAGTTTACCTATATGCACCTTATTTTCTGTTCTCCCACATGCCACTGATATCCACCTTAAATTTGAGTCCACTCTTGAGCTGTAGTCATTTGGAAAATACATTGAAGAGTGTGACTCTGTAGAGTGTCCAGGGACGCAGCATAGTCTTACAGATGAAATAGTAAGGAGCAAGCATATTTCTACCCTGTATTGGTAACTTTCCACTGTGGTTTAACTTTGCAAGCAGCTAAGCACCACACAGGCACACTCATGCCCCACCAGTGGGATAGGAGGGAGAACTGAGATAAGTAAAAGTGCAAGAGCACAGGGTTTGAGATAAAGGCAGCTTAATAAGAAGGAAAAAGAGAAAAAGGGGGGGGGGGGGGGGGGCAGGAAAACATAAAATAAGTGATGCACAACACAACTGCTTACTACCCACCAATCAATGCCCAGCCACTCCCTGAGTAATGGCAACATCCTCGGCCAATTCCCCCATATTTATTGCTGAGCTTGACACCCCATGTTATGGGACATCCCTTTGGTCCATTTGGGCCAGCTGTCCTGGCTGTGTCCCCTCCAGCTCCTGGTGCACACCCAGCCTCCTCACTGGTGGAGTAGCACAAGAAGTAGAAAAGTCCTTGATTTAGTGTAAACACTGCTCTGAAACAACTAAAACATCGGTGTATTATCAACATGATTCTAATTCTAAATCATAAATAAATAAATAAATAAATAAATGTCATGCTTACCATCTTCTTTCCTATAAGCACCAACACATGAATATCAGTGATACAAAGGCATTCATCTTGCAGTAGTACAATTCTCTGGCCTGAAGTGAACTGGTCTCAGCTTTGGTCTAGTGACTCAAAGGCTTCTCTATCTGGATGACAGCATTTCCTTTGAGAGAAGGCCACCATATCTAAACAGCATTCATAAGCCTTATCTGGTCTCTTAAACTCTCTCCCAGATCGCAGGTCCCTTCCTGGCCCATTCAGACCTGATGTCCCCAGGTCAGTGCTGAGCCCACTGATTGTCCTCTAGTGCATGAAGAACACCCACTTTCACAGCCACTCTTGAGGGTACAACACTTCACTTTTCTGGCAAGGGACATCAAAACAAAGCAGCCTACAGGCTTGGTAAAAAGCAGCTCTCTAAGGCATGCTCAGGCTTTCCTTTGAGGCAAAAATGAGATAAAGAGAAAGCATGCAGAACATGTATTTTCCTCTGTGTAGCACATTCTCCTGCCCTACTTACCCAGTCCTCCCTCTGACAGACAGATTTTGTATGCAAAACAAGTGCCTTATGTTATTCCTAGACACCTCTGCCTTGATCCAGGCACGTGCCTGAGGGATATGTGGGTCAGCACGCTGATCGCTCCAGAGTGACAGGAGCATTGCTCATCTGTCAGACCACAGGGCGTGGAGAAAAATAACATCTGTACCTGGTATATGATTAATGTATTTCCACACAGAGACATGGTTACAGTATTTTGGTCAAAGCCTTTTCCTCTTGCGAAAAGGGAGTGATATTTATCCTAACATTTCAGCTGTAGCACATATCCCAATCTCCAAAGTATCCCAGCACTTCATCATATTTAATACAGTGATTTCATGACTGTACTGTGGTGGAGAACTGGCATCTTGAATGGATAGGGCAAATTCAGTCTGTGGAGAGGATTTGAGTATTCGGCTCCAGTAAGTCTCAGGCTTAAAATCTGTTCTTCAGAAAAATGAATGCTACAGAGCTGCACTTCCTAAGCTTCTTTCACAGATCATCATATCCATTTTACAGAAGAGATAGCTGAGGAAAAAAGGCTTTCATTCAGTAAGGTCTTACCAGATCAGGTCTTTTTCTAACTTATTTTTCAAATATGTGTATTATTTTTTACATTTTTTTTTTAATTATTATTCTGTGGACAGAAAATATTCCATTTTGTTTACAAATTCTAGTTCTACATGTCACTGTCAAGAATTTTGGTAGAAAATAACAACAATAAATAATTAGGTTTCTTAAATATATATATATATATGTATGTATGTATGTATGTACTTTCCATTAGATTGCAAATATCACTTACCCTTTAGACCAAATCTGACTGCAGTGTTTCAGTACTGTTTGGATGAGAAATCTGGATTTTCAAACCTGTTCATCTGAAACTGTTTCTACAGATCACTGCTCACTTATGAACTCTGGAGGATAAAGTACAAATCCTGGTGAAACTGAAAGAATGTGCATTTGTTGCCTTTCATTCTTCTGTACATGACCTAAGTTAAACTGTTTTGTGTCACAGACCATTCTTAATTACACTGTCCAAACAACAAGCATTTTTGTAGCACTAGAAAATAAAGAATACAAAAGAGATTCTAAAAATATCATAAAAGTATTAGTTATAGCATATTTTCCTAGTTTTTAATTAAATGACAATTGTGGGAATGCACAAGGATATTTTGTCCCATTTTAACTTCTGCACTCCACAACTTTCACGGATACACCAGTTCCTTAGTACGTTTTAATTCATATAAATAAGTTGTGCTGGAGGTGGGTGAAGGCAGAGAGGAGGTTGTGACTCCCTCTTGCTCCCCTAAGTTATGCGTGAACCATAGTAACATTCAGATTTAATGGGGGGCAATTTTCCCTATCAACCTTCTCTACAAAAGGACTGACAAAAAAAAAAAAAAAAAAAAGTGTATTTCTTATCCTGTAGAACTCAACTAAAGAAGGAATCACAGAACATCATTATTAAATCTTGAAAAGCTCCAAATTCCTTACAGCTATTTCCAGTAAAAGAAAAGAAAAGAAAAAAAAGACAAAATAAAAAAAAAAAGAAATAAAAAGAAAAAAAAAAAAGAAAAAAAGAGAGAGAAAGAAAGAGAGAGAGAAAGAGAGAGAGAAAGAGAGAGAGAAAGAGAGAGAGAAAGTGTGAGAAAGAGAAAGAGAAAGAGAAAGAGAAAGAGAAAGAGAAAGAGAAAGAGAAAGAGAAAGAGAAAGAGAAAGAGAAAGAGAAAGAGAAAGAGAAAGAGAAGAAAGAGAGAAAGATAAGAGAGAGAAAGAGAGAAAGAAAGAGAGAAAGAGAGAGAAAGAAAGAGAGAAGGGAGAAAGGGAGAGAAAGGGAGAGGAAGGAAGGAAGGAAGGAAGGAAGGAAGGAAGGAAGGAAGGAAGGAAGGAAGGAAGGAAGGAAGGAGGGAGGGAGGGAGGGAAGGAGGGAAGGAGAGAAGGGAGGAAGGAGGGAGGAAATTTTCATCTAAAACATGGCTAAACAATAACGGCAACAAAAAAGAAAACTGAAGTAAAATCAAAATAAAGAACAAAATCACCAAAAGATTATTATATTACATTACATTTTATTATTTTAGATGCTATAATCTGTCAATATAATATTACAAACAAAGTTCTACATACTTTCTCTTTTTCTCCAGCTTTTGAAGGGTCTTGAACTAGGTGGTAACAGTGTATAAAAAATAGATTTACTTTTTAAGTCTTCGGGTAGCCAATGAGAGCTAAAAATCAAATTAGCAGACTGGCACAGATGCTGTATTATACAAGACAATAAATAACCAATGGTGTACATGAAAACTGGGTGCAAATGATCCACTCCAATTTGTTATACACTGCTACTAGAAAGTGCAAAACAACAATGTTTTCGTAGAAAGAACATGCAAATTATTAAAAAAAAAAAAAAAGGCAGGTAAAATTAACCTGCCACTTATTCAGAAGTTTTTTGTTCTCTTATTTGTAAGTTAGTCTTTTAAGGTCAAGCCTGTTGATGTAGAATCAAGCGCAGACTTCAGGTTAAAGAAAATCTTCATGTAACATTTGTCTTTAATAATCTACCAATTTCCCACAAAACAGTTAAATTGTTTGATATTTAGATATAGTGAGATGAGATTGGTTCCCTGTCTCTTCTTTTGTTAGTTCTCCGGTTGTGATGATATCTTTAGATTGCACACCAGAAATAAATACAGAAAACAAAGCAAAATTTGCTGCCTCTCTATAGCCTTCTAAGGAGAAGTGCATACAGGTAACATAATTTGTCATCAGCAACGATTGCATGAATAAAGCACACTATTTACATACAAATTGCAAAAGAGTACACAGCTGGCTAACTTTAGGAAGGACTTGTAATGCTGTCAGTCATTGCACTGCCAATGTGATCTGGGGTCATCAATAAACACGGTGCTCTACTAAGCTTAAACAAAAAGTTCTGAGAAAGTAGTAAAAGTAGTTCAAAAGTAGTAAATAACAGATAAGGAATACTATTGCTAAAAAACACTAATGAAAAAAAAATGTGTTAGACCTTATATTTATAAGTAACAATAATAGCAATACAATACAAAAAAACAGACACTGTATTGACATCTCATGCTAATTCTTGTTAGAGCATTTCTCAGAACAGTTTCATGCAAAATTAACCTACTTCTGGACTGCATCAAAAGCACTGTGGCCAGAAGGTCAAGGGAGGTGATTGTCCCCCTCTGCTCTGCTCTCATGAGACCCTACCTGGAGCACTGCATTCAGCTCTGGGGCCTCCAGCACAAGAAGGAGATGGAAGTATTAGAGTGAGTCCAGAAGAGGGCCAAGAAGATGATCAAGGGGCTGAACCACCTCTCCTGTGAAAACAGGCTGAGGGAGCTGGAGTTGTTCAGTCTGGTGAAGAGAAGGCTCTGGGGTGACCTTACTGAAACTTTTCAATACTTAAAGGGGGCTTATAAAAAAGATGGAGAGCAACATTTTGCTCAGTCGGGTGATGACAGGACAACAGAGAATGGTTTTAAACTAAAAGAGGGAAGATTTAGATTAGAGTTTAGGAGAAAATTTTTCACTCAGAGGGTGGTGAGGCACTGGCACAGGTTGCCCAGAGAGGCTATGGATGCCCCATCCCTGGAGGTGTTCAAGACCAGGTTGGATGAGGCCCTGAGCAACCTGATCTAGTGGGTGGCATCCCAGCACCATTGCGGGGGGGGGGGGGGGGGGGGGGGGGGGGGCGTTGGTACTAGGTGATCCTTGAGATCCCTTTCCAACCCGAGCCATTCTATGATTCTATGACTCTGTGATTCTATGACTTCCTCCTCCGTCACCCAAGAGCTCATTACCTTAACACAGTTTGCCACAGTGTTAGCTGTTTTCTACAAGCCATAGGAGTAAGAATAAATTTGGACAAGAATACACTGTCACCACCACATGAGATTCAATATTTGGGACGGTTATTCAAGGATTGGACAACTGAAGTTGCATCTGGTCAGTGGATGAAATTAAGGACTATTATTAGAACAATAAAACCAGGAGTTCAATATGGTTACAAATGCATTCAGAGATTTAAGATTATATACCTCTCCTTACGGAGCTAGGACACAAGGCATTGCGATTTTATTGCTGTTGCATTATGCTGTACTTTGTGACACTGATTTGTTTTGTAACTCTTCTATAATGGACCCTACCATTATATAGGCTTTGCAAAACATGCATAACTTGCCAGATTATCCCTGTTTTGATGGAATATGCTCTTGAACCCCATATAAATTCTGAAAGCCAAAATAAACATGTTATTATTGCAACAAATTTTTGGAACGGCTTCAAAATATTTATGTGTTTATGAAAGCTTTAGAAAAGGCATCCACAGCAGCAGAGCAGTTGGCACCTAATGTTCCAAGCAAACCCACTGAGGTGGATTTCTTGGAAAACTTTACTGATAATGAAAGATTATTTGAGATGGTGGCTGCAGATATCCTTCCATAAGTAAGTGGAATTCATCCTTCCCTGTGGCTGCTTAAATATCCACTCATTTGGCAATATATAATCCTTTCATTCATAAGTCTCTTGGGTGTGCAAAAGGCTTTGTGGTGGAACCTTCACTCACTGAAATGAAAATAAAGTTGCTGAGTATATAGCTAAACTTAGAACTTGGTTAGTAACTCCCACATCATGCCAGTTAGAGATGCCCCAAGTGAAGCTATCACTCAGTCAATCAGAACAGCACCACACAGCACAACAGATTCTTCACAAGCTGGAGGATCATCTAGATCAAGACCTAGAAATAAGAAACCAAAAGTTCAAAGGAAAATTGTCCACACCTGAACAAGCGTATGGGACTCCACGATCACATGTGGGTTCCCCTGTCTCAGGTGATGAACGATCTCTGTCACAATCCTCGCAAGCTAGGCACTAAAGAAAATGGTACTCACAACCCTGGTAGTTTGCAAAGGCTGTACAGAAATACTATTGCAGATTTTAATCCTAAGTGGAAGATCCCAGATTTTACTGAAATAAATGCTTGAGACTTGTGTATGTTTGGTAGTGTCAAATCAGGCCATCCATACTTTTAGAAGAGCTAAACACTAGTTTGTTTTTTCCTATCTGTAGATATATGTCAGTGCAGATATGCTCTACATCACTGCAGATTTGACTTAGTAAGGCTACAAGGGTTTGCAACAGACAAGGAAAAAAATACCAGATATGGTGATATAAAACTTCCTAGACTAGCCTTCTTTGTCTGTAAATAGTCTCTTGTGCTACTGTAACCTAGTGACAAAAGTATAAAGTCAAGCTGAAACCCCAAGTCACCTGCTCTGCAAGAAATCCCAGATGTAAAAAAAATAAAGAACAGAACTAGGTGGAGACTCTTGTGATGTAATGGAACAAAGGGAAAATAAATGGAAAAATGCCATGGGCAGGCCTGAAGCACAGTTGTTTATGAATTGTATTTGAAAAGCATTTCTATGAAAAAAGACTGTTAAAGCATTAAGTGGAAGTTTGCAATTGTAATACGTCATTCTAGGCCATTTCAGGCCTTTTTAAAGGTACTTGAGGTGTACTTGCTGCAGTGCAAGAAGAAAGCTTCAGGACCTGGGGAGCAAAAGTTGGAGCCTGAGAAAGTGAAAGGCAGTAAAGTGATCATTGCAACCTCGCAGCATCTTTCACGTTCTCCACTTCGTCTTCCCACCAGTGTATCAGCATCTTTTCTCTCAGCAGTTCAGTTGTTTGTGTAGAGTTTGGACCAATCTCCAGTTGTAAAATAAATAAATAAATAAATAAACAACTCTTCCTTATCAACCGTTCATGGAAAGTTTAGTCTGCAACAGGTAAAAAGAAGAGAAAGTTTCAAGAACTATACCTAGCTTGAGCCCTCTTTAAAATGCTGAGAAGTTTGATTTTGAAACCACAATGGAGATAGCATGGCGCTGTAACAGGTAACTGCTGAGCACATTTCGATCATATCAAGACTGAAAAATTTGAACACAGAGCAAAACAGGGAGGGAAAAGAGAAGAGAGAATATGCTTCTTTGATAATAATTGATTTTTTTTTTATTTTTTTTTTTTTGGAAGCTAGAACTTGTGTACATGATGCTCGGGGAAATAGGGAAATAGCTTCACAGAGGTGAGGCTGCTGCAGCTCCATGCCCCCACGTCCAACCAGAGGTGAGGCAGAGCATACATTACCAGTGGGCACATGCACAGAAGCACACATATACACCACATATATACATGTATACAGCTGGCCACTTCAATCAGGACAGGCAGATACACAAACATGGTTAGCTCCAGTGACCTCATCCTGCTCCCCTCTCTGGCTGAACAGGATGGATGTCTACTAGTAGGGAACACGCAGGTATGTGCAAGGTGTATTCCCTCAGCAGCTAGGTTCAGATGCTTGTTCAACACGGTAGCTTCCTCCAGATCCCAGTCTTGAGGGGATTCATTCCTGGACTTTGGAGATGAGACTGGAAGGGACTCCGACAGGGTGTCCCTTCCTCTGAGTTTTTGAATTCATGCACAGAGAGCTTGTACCACATCACCCAACAGGCTGTGGCACCTGGCATAAGTCAAGATACAGCATTCACATCTAAAATAAGTGATTTTCTCTAACTCTTATTTTTAATATTTTTTATTATTATTATTTTTTAAGAAGCAGAGGCAGCAATCTCAAAGTGAAGCAGTAGAAACTGCAAGATTTATTTTCTGTTGTTGCTGAACCACTCAGTTTTGGTTAAACGTTTAGGTTTGTTTACAGAATTGGCCATGTGCTCTCCTGTTATTGGGGATGGGTTTTTTAAGTGAAAAAGGTACTATGGATTGCAAAAGATTAGCTGTCTGGAAGGCTATTATAATCTTTTGTGCATCAGGTGCTGCTTGAAAGCTATCTCAGAATGATAACTACTGATGAGAAGTTAATCAAAGCTCTACATGACAAAAATTGGAAGTTCCAGTTTGTTTCTAGGCAGAGATCTACTTCAGCAGTTCTCCAACACCACCAGCCCTCACTGGCACCTGTGTGGTTCACAGAGGTGTGATCAGCCCCTTGTTCCTGCACGTGGAGAAGTCTCTGTGGGTGTGCACAAGCTTGCAAAGATGAAGCCTTGCAATAAATGACTGTGGAGCTCTCCTGGCTGCTGTAACCATGCTGCTCCCCAGCACATTCACAGTTGTAAAAGCTGAAAATGCAGCAGATGAGAAGCAGCATCACAAGTGTAACATTTGCTAAGCACTAAAAGCTTAATTATCTATCAATAGATGAACCAGCAATGGCAGTTGGCTTTTGCTGTTTGTAAAAAAGAATAAGGATAAATTCAAAGAAAATGAAGTCTTGGAAAGGGAGGGGGGGGGGGAGGAGAAATGTCACAGTACTGAGTGAAGAAATAATGCAAATAATAGATTTCTTGTTTGTTCAAATGTTTGGATGAACAGCTGTCAGAAATTATTTCCCAAGTTTCAAGATTGGACCACAAAAGGTCACCTTGCATCATGGCACGAGATGTGTAGGCAATTTCATGCTCTTTCAAGCTGAGGAATTTTTGTTGTTGTTTTGTTTTCTTGAGAATTTCTTCATGTTATCTTTCATTTTGCTAATTTTTCTGACCTTTACTAAATCAAAACAGTGTGGCAGTCCTGAGCATTCAAACATCTGAGTGTCTCTTAGCTAATAGCACTTAGTTCCTAGACAGTTGCTGAAACAACTGAGGAAAAAACAGATTTGCATGAGAGATCCTTTATGCCTGTCCTTTCAGTTTGTCATATTTAAAGAAACCAGTAAAACAGATGATATTTAACCATAACTAATTCAAATAGCTAGTAGCTACCAGGTGGAACCACACTTTAAATTAACCCTTAAAATAGTTTCAGAACAAAAGAAGATAAAATGGGATTTTCTTCATTGGCCACCTGTTTAGGTAAGCTTTGAGAAACAAAAAATGTGTCAGGTAAGGTCATGAAGATGTCATGGACAGTAGTTTTAACCTGTAGCTGTCTATACCTTATAGTACAGACATTTAGAGCAAGTAGAAGTATATGTCTACTTCTTTTTCTGATTTGATGTATTAGGTAACAGGTTACCTTATCACATCCCTTTGTGCAACAGAAGTCACATTACTAAAAAATGAGGCATCCCAAGTAAACACAGCTCCCCGTTTTACCAGCTGGTCCAGCCTGAAGATTGCTGGTGAATATCATGGTGGGCAGCTAAACTCCATCACATCCACTCTCACTCCCTTTCCTCAAAGGAACAGGGTGAGAAAATATGATGGAAAAGGGCTCAAGAGTTGAGATAAGGACAGGGAGATTGCTTGGCAGTTACCATCGTGAGTAAAACAGACTCCGTGCAGAGAGATTAATACAATTTATTGCCTATCACTAAAAGACTAGATCAGTGAGAAACTAAAAGCAAACTAAAACCACCTTCCCCTCATCCAGCCTCTTCTCACCATCCTCCTCCCCCCAAGCGGTGCAGGGGAACAGGGAACAGGGGCTGTGGTCAGCCTATGGCACGTCGTCTCCACCGCTCCTTCACAGTCACTCTCTGTCCCTGCTCCACGTGGGGTCTCTCCCACGGGATGCCATCCTTCGCGAACTGATCCTGTGGGGGCTGCCCACAGGCAGCAGCTCTTCAAGAACTGCTCCCACATGGCTCCGTAGCACAGGGTCCATCCATCCCCCAGGAGCAAAATGCTCCAGCACGGGTCCCCCACAGGTGGCAGGTCCCCCCAGACCCCCTGCTCCTGCGTGGGCTCCTCTCCATGGGCTGCAGCTCCAGTCCGGGGCCTGCTCCTGTGGGGGCTTTCCATGGGCCGCAGCCTCCTCCAGGCCACATCCACCTGCTCCACCAGGGGCTCCTCCACGGGCTGCAGCATGGAGATCTGCTCCATGTGGGACCCATGGGCTGCAGGGGGGACAGCCTTCTCAATCAGGGGGGCCTCTCCACAAGCCGCAGGGGAACTGCTGCTGTGTGCCTGGAGCACCTCCTGCCCTCCTGCTGCGCTGCCCTTGGGGCTGCAGGGCTGGCTCTCACCCCTCTCTCCCAGCTGCTGTTGCCCAGCACTTCTTTCCCTTCCTTAACTCTGCTCTCCCAGAGGCCCACCCAGCGTCACTCATGGCATGGCTCTGGCCCGCGGCGGGTCCCTTTTGGAGCCGGCTGGATCGGGCTCTGCTCTGACATGGGGCAGCTGTTGGGCTCTACTAACAGAGGCCACCCCTGCAGCCCCCCTGCTACCAAAACCTTCACTAAGCCCAGTACAACACCCCATGCACACCAGGTTGGGGAAGTTACACTCAGATGCCCCAGCATCCAGCACCAGGCATGTGGGCTGTAACCCGTGGCCCTACTCCGGCTTCTGTTGTGGAGCCCCACGCTTGGTTCACTCACAGCAGTTCAACCCCCAGGAACCAGCTGAGAAACACACACCACTCCTACCCCACGTCTGGGAGTAGAAGACCCCACTTATCCCAGCGGCTGGAGGTTAGAGACCACATTGGCTCAAGTTGCTGATGCCAGGACTCCACTCACTCTAGTAACAGGCACCAATTCCATTCACACACACACGTCTCACCAGCAGCTGGTGCATAGTCCTTCAGCACGTATACACATGGGATGGAACATGCAAATTCAGAGAAAGAGTTTAAGAAAGTTTTAATAAGATCCAAGAAGATAGGACAGATCTGGCAAAGGGCTTGGACAGACAAGCATCCTGTGCCCCAGTTTCTATGTGACCAGCCTCTTAATACCCTTTTCTACCTACCCGCCAGTTTGTTCCTCCTGCTCCCCATCAGCTGTATGGGGTTTCTCCATGGGTTTGCACGGCTCTACCATCATTGTTTTCCCAGGTTCCAATCTCACCAGCTGCAAAGTCCAGGCTGAGCTTCCAGGTATCATATCTCCAGTTTCTCACTAGTTAGTGTGACTTGGAGGTGCCTTTCTTGTTGTTGTCTCCACTCCTGTTTTCTTATATCCATGTCCCCGTATGGTCTTGTTTATGGCTTTCTCCCTTCTTTATTATACCTTGTTGCTTTGGAAAATGTCCTTGACTAGATGATCTTAGAGGCATCTTAGAGGAGCAGACACTCTCCCTCTGCACACCCTTACAGATTCCTCTTTGAATGAGAGAAAATACTGATGTACTTTACTCTTTAAAGATTATAATTCATTATTTGAACAAAACAACACATAAAAAAAAAAAAAAAAGCAAAAGAGAACATTTGAAAAGCTTACATAGTAATTTGTCCTAGAAATTTATTTTCCTTCTGCAGTTCTTTAAAATTATATATTTTAGCAGTGATAGTCCACTCTTTGCCAGATCTAACTTTTATGTATCAAAGACAAAAATGCTGTAAAATTCTGTTACACTGAGTAAGTATGATATTGCTGCTTACAGTGTTGATGCAGAACAGATTTTTCTTTGCAGATTGGTGGTAGGAGGTGGGCAAGAGAGTCTTCCAGTTCAGTCTTTGCAATGATGTAAAGGACTGCTTAACATGTTATAAATGCAAATACATATTTGATTTTAATTATTTTCCCTTTTGTCCAAACAAGAGTGTGTCCTTCCCTGTAGTCTTCTTCATGTTACCAGAGTGTTCTTAAAGAGCATCACTTGAAGGCACCGTGGCAATTAAAGTCAAACCATTACAGAAAAAAAAAAAAAAAGGAGCTTTGCATCAAACAAGTCTGCTACTTTTTAACTGGAGTTGCCATCATGCTGCCTTCCAAGCACAGGTTTCTGCATGTCCCAGTGATCCAACCTCACACAACAGATTTCTAGCATCTCTGGTATACTATCTGAAAACTGTGCATCTGCAGAACAACACATCAAAGTTAATCCACATGTGAACTGGAAAAATCCTATTAAGTTGAAAAAATAATGAAATCAAAAGTGCTCCCTGTTGCACAAAGTAGATACATTTATTTCATAGGGAGTTCAGCATTTTGTATGTTTTGCAAGCTTACCCACTGGTGAGAGCGAGATGGATGGCAGGGGTTTTCTCATTTCTACATTGAAGAGATGAGGGGAATAACAAAAATGGATAGTCAACCTACTGCTGTAATTTCCATAAATTTCCTATTTTACCTTCATCTCTCATCAACTGGCAAATTTACAGCAAAAATGTAGAAAGTTGACTTCTGCTTCCACTTTTTTAAAAATGTCTATGTCTCAGATAAAGATCTGAGCACCCCATTGACAATTGTGAATGTCACATTTTCCACTAATCTCTGTAAGAACAAAACTGGGAACATTCAATCAGTTTTCTCTGTGATACTTTCTTTACTTTAGGGGTCTGTGCAGAGCAGGCATATATATTTAAGGAACAGAATTTGAAAAAACTTCAGATTGGAGTTACTAGTATGTTTATAGCACTTGGGGAGGAAATAAATTTTAAATCCTTTTTTTTTTTTTTTTTAGCTCAAAATATATAAATACAGAATTCCAGAAATTATCTCAGAAGTCAAAAAGAGTTTAGTGTATTACTATCACTGTATTGTAACTGTACCTGAAATATTCAGATGATAAAAAAAAAAAGTTTGTAAGGAGAGATAACAAACCAACTGAAACTGCTGAGAAATAAAGAAAAAATCAAAGAACAGGAACTTTTGAGAAGAAATTGACTGTGTGGCTGCAAAATGAAGGAAGAGATGGTTCTTTTGCTTTTAGATGAACCTTAACTACAGCAAGGCACTTACATCTCAGAGTATTCTCTCTGTGGGAACCAGCTGTGACACTTAAAAATTCATATCCTAGCTTATTCCTCACAAACATACCCATGTAGATGAGCCCTGAGGTTACTTTAACAAAAGTAAATTCTCTGTTTAGAAAGGCCTAAAGCATACAAACGAAAGACCGGGTTTTTCAAGCATCCAGCTGTTCTTGTTGTAAACATCAAATGGTGGTCTTTTTTTTTTCTTTTTTTTCCAAATCCAGACAATGAGAATTTCAAAGACTTCCAATAACTTTGTGTTCTATCAGCAGAGGCTGGTCTTGTCTGATCTACACTAATCTTAACCAATATGTTCTTCTCACTTGCCTACACAGTAGGAAGTTATTACATTTTTTGTAACATACCCCAAGGCCATGGAAGTATTGAAACTGAAGGATATTAATCATATTTCTTTAAAATGAAAAACTAGGAAATGTAAAAGTAAATATTCTCAAACACTAAACAGAGAATACTTCATTTGTAATGTACCTGTATTTAACCCAGCAGTTACAACTACGATAATTTCTATCTGACATCATAGAAGAAAACTACTTTGTGCAGATATAAATTTTGGATATGAAAATTAGAGATAAGAAAAATTGCCCGAGGTTAATTTTTTCTCTAAGTTTGTTCAAGATTTTGCCATCAGTAGAACTGCAAAATAAATCATCAGAAGGCTTATGGAAAAATCAAGTTATTACAACTATTTTTACTCCAGTATTAAATAGAAATAAAGCATTGAAAGTTGGATACAGAAAGCTTGGTGGAAATGTTTTAGGGAAAGTCTCACTAAAGAAAGGAGCAAATGCTTAGTTTCTCAAGAGTAAAGGGAAATTTTGTACAATGAAAATTACTCTGATTTATGCTAGAAGAGAGAAAGGAGATTGGCAAAATCAGAAAGATGTCAGCTGTGTTTTATTTTGCATTCAAGACTGGCTACCGAGTGCCTGATGACAGCAACTGTGTTATTGCTCCCAACAAGAAATTTTGGCTTAACCCTTTTTTCTTCAGATATCATGCTGAAGCCCATGTACCAGGTCAAATATTTGTTCAAGGCCTTGTGGATGCAGTCTAGGTCACCAATGCTAGGCCAATGTTAGACCAATGCTAGAACATAATTGCTGCATGTTTACACCATTCATAAGCAGTTCCATCAGCCAGAGCATTTCCTGCCTTTGGGAGATTTCTGGGATTACTGTCTTGAACATTCTTACAACTATAGTACAAGTGAACCCAAAGATCTTGCTTTGAATTTCTGAACCATTAGCCATATTGCAAAGCTTGACTTGTGATTCAATCCCATGCTATTTGACAGTTTCACTCTCTATATAATTGGACATTAATTGTAACAACCTGACTAATGAAGTCTAGAAAATCTAACTACTAGAGATAGATAGAGCTCTAATAGAAATGTCACCTGGCAAATAAAAAGGAAGCACAGCACATACATAGGAAAAGTTATTTAAATTTTAAGTCTCAGTGCCTAATTATCCACTGTGAAGGTGAAATGCAAGAGAATTCAATTATATCAAAGTAAATGTGATTTCTGCTAGAAAGCTAATGACCACTCTGTTTCTTGACAGCAAACTTTGACAGCACCATACACTCACAACTTCATGCTCATGAAGCAGTGTGCTACGGTAGCATTCTTTTTATGTGCTATATCTAAATATAAAAGCAAGGCTTCGTTGAACAGGAGAGAATTTAGTCAGACTAGCCATTTGCCCTGATTTTACAATGAGAGCAATCTAATCTAATCTAATCTAATCTATCTAGTCTAGCCTAATCTGTGGTAAATTAAAAAGTAATCATATATTAAGTGTTGCGAAGATATTCCAGTTAGTTCATTTTTTTGTGTTTAGGTAATTTAAAAGAAGTCTACAAATTAAACTGGTGATAAACAGTGTGTTCAGAGCTGTACTTCTGAAATGCTAACTGGTGATTATTGTTTGGCTAGCTCCATACAGATTTACTTTTTCAGAATGGTTGGTCATTAAAGTCAGAAGAAGAGTATCAGAGGGAAGTACAGCAGAATATTGGATCATTTGCACTTCAGATCTTTCTAGTCCTGGTAGCAGGTAGCAGGTAAGGAACACTGGTGATATTAACATATTCCAGATCATTTTATCAATTGCTGTTCTTTCATTACAAGTCTAAACAAGATACATTAACTTTAATCGCTGAACAAATGTCTCTGTCCCAGGCCTAAAATTACTAAAACCTGTAATTCATTGTGTTGGTGAAGGCACAGAAATGACATTTTTCACTGTAGTCATATAAACAGATATTGTTCACAGGATATACTTTTCCTCATTAAAAACATGCTTATGGCATGTCACTTATGGCATTTACTGTCCCAGAATCACAAGGTTGAAATGGAAATTTAAGGATCATCTAGTCTATCTGTTTGCATAAAACAAACTCAGAAATATTGATTTCATTCTGGACAGATGTTTGTCCAAGTTACTATTAAAGAAATTCCATATCATCCTCAGACCATTTATTTGACTGCTTTATTATCTATCATGAGAAAAGCTGTCCTAATGCCCAGATTATTTTTTTTTCCTGTAGCCAATAATTCTTATCATGCTCATGGAAGACAGACCATTTCTTTTCTGCTTGAGGCAATCTCTTCTGTTTGTGAAGTACCTATGTTTCCACACTTCTTTAAAAGAAAGTAAAGTCTTCAATTTTTCCTTTTGGTCACATCTGATAATTATTGTTCTCCTCTGAGTTCTCTTATTTGGTTCACAACTTTCTCTGGCAACAAGACCTAAAACTGTGTACTTTTTAAATGGCAATTTACTGATTCACCTGCTTCTGCTTTGATGTACCGCCACGGCATATTCCAGCTTTCTGTGTGAAAGATGACCTCTTCTATGGCCATGTCTGTTTACACAAGTATAAGGATATGACCTTACTAATAGGAGTCTCACATAATCAAGATTTAACAAGGAAAATAGCTTGGAAAGAGAAGTATTATCTTTAAACATTGTTTTCCTTTAAGAAGCACAGACTTCCTCTTGAGCTGAATGAAAATGGTTAATTTTCCAAGGTAAACATTATTAGGACAAATTTTTATTATACACCTAAAGATAATTTCATTCATTCCAAGAGGAATCTTGTCTGCTGAAAAATGGAAGTATTGGACCCTAAGGAGTGAAGACTATAGAAAAGGAATAACTTGGTGGCACAGCACAGCCAAAAGAATCTCATTGCAGATAAAAGTAAGCAATTGGATTATTAACGGCATTACAGAACTGTGCTGCACATTAGTGTCATGTGAAATCAGAAAAGGTTTCATATGATTTTAATGGCCTACAGTGTTTAGCCTACAATTGTACTTAGAGTGCCAATGACTGGGGTGGAGGCTTCCACAGTCACGTTTTAAATAATTGTTCCAATGAAAGTGCTAAATGTTTTCAGCAGTTTACCAGCCTCCACAATATCAAGCAGCAGCTAGTAAGAATATTGTTTCTGTAATTACCATTGCATACAGCAGAAGTGGTAACTCTTTAATACATGTATTGCAATTTGGACTATGTCAATATTACTGCCAAGATAATTTGATATCTAAAATAAATTACTAAAAAAAAAATGTCATCAAGGAATGGATATGAATGGAATGAATATTGATTGATATTTTACTTTGCTTCTTAACTGTTTTATGGAAAGGTAGGGCATGCTACAATAAATCAGTATGAACAAGAAACAGTGATCATAATTACTACACAGATTTTTCCCCCCAGTATTAGGAAGCTCAACTGAGGTTTGGATGATAAAAAAGAATGCAGTAGGAGACCCTAAATGTTATTTCCTTCTCATTAACAGACAGTTCGGGTAAAACATACAGACTTTGTTCAAATTACTACTTTGGCCGAAATGACTTATTTAGTTCTTATTAGGTACTGAAAAATTACAAATAATATTTAGTCAGTTAAACAAAGCTTAATAAATCAACACAATTCACCGTTTTGATGCAATCTCTACAAAGATTGTCAGAAACAACCCTGAAATGTTAGAATTGACTGGCCATCAGGAAGATCAAGACTTTGGTGCAGATGTTTTGAAAGAGAAATGTCATTTGTTAGTCTTCCAGGGCTAGACAGAAAGACAGACCGACACTGGTTTACCTAACAATTGTACTAAGCTGAAATAGCCATGAAGGTCTAATGTGCCTTAAAAAAAAATAAGCATATTCAGAGAATGAAAGTCTACAGAGAATCAGATTTTTATTTTCCTTTTTCTTTTTGAGTGCAGCCCTTTGACTCTATGGGGTTAACACCACTTCATGGTAACTTCAGTGAGCACATGACTTTGATTAGGGTCAAGTACAGAGCAGTAAACGGAGAGGCAGAATTGAGAGACTAGAAAGAGAACAAATCATTACTCCTGTTAGAAGTAGAAAGTAAGGCCACTCTAGTCTTTATAAGTCACAGCAGGCCTGCACTAAGCACCTTTTCAAGAATCAGAAATAGACCAGTTACCCTGCCTACCTCTACTAAAAAGTCAATGACTTTCAAGTCAAAATTTGAAGTACGTCAAATATGCAAGGAAAGCAATACAGTACAACAGTAGAATAAGAGAAGAAACAAAAAAATACATCTAGAGTAGCTATTGGCATTTGTGAGAATCAACGCCTGACAGACAGAGTTACCTGCAAATTGTAACTGGGCATAACTAAACAGCAGACCTCTAACATGTACCATTTGGAAAGATGAGAATATATCACTCTTTGATACATGCACATAAGATCTGGGCATCTCACAATCATCCTGAAAAGCACTTATCTTCTCAGGACTCTCTGTCTATATTGCACATAAAAGCAGGGATAAATGAAATTACTTTCCACTAACAAATTCCTGGGAATGAAAGCTCATGTCTGCAGTGCTACTGGGTTATCGTCTGTGGATATTTAGCATGAAGACAAAGGCTAGAAAGCAGTACATTGAGCACACAAACACACAAACCTGAAAGATCAATAGATAACGGAGACAGTAGTAAAGTGCTAAGTGTAGAAAACACTCAGGTATAGCCATGGGGAGTTTCACACAGAAATTGGTAGATGATAAGAAGGGAAACAAGATTATCCTGACCCTCACTGTAACAAGCAAATTTACTGTGTGATAATGAGTGTAATTGGGAAGGGGGGGAGTGATGTAAAACTTACAGAATAGTATAAGAGGATTCTGGGTCTATGTGACATCTATTATGGGTTGGTGGAAGAGCCAAAGATAAAGAGTGGATCATTTGGATCAGGGTAGATCAGGGAGAAATAAAGGTGGGAAAATAGAGAAGACAAGGATAAAATGAATAGGTCACATGATGGCAGACTGTTGGTCAGGATGCCCATCTGGCTGAGCCCTACACCTGCTCACTGCTGTCTCTCTTATTAAATGGTTGTATTTCTGAAGCAACCCGTGTGTGTGTGCATGTGTCTGTGCATTTTGTCTGGGTGCATCACTGGAGTTAGTGCTCAGCCTCAACACTGGCTGGACCAGGGAACAGAGAGTGGTGACATCCCCTGACAGACCTGGAGGGAGAAACCCTGCTGACATGAAACCCCACCTGATCAGGCTCCGTTACCACTGTTGGCACAGCCTTTCTCCCCTACCATGCAGCATGGGCCACTTGCCAAATCAGAAGTCTGAGTGGGATGGCTTCAGAAATGTTAATTTATGTCTACAGTATCTCTTCTTTAGAAGTGAGCTAAACTTCCTGTTGGAAATTTGCCTTTTTTGCCTCTTACATTTTAAAATGCTATTAACATGCAAATAGCCACTACCACACTGTAGACAGTCATGAAACATAATAGTCTCGTGAGATAAGAAGCATAGTAAAGATGCATTGACTTCAAGACCGAGTATTTTAACATCTGATTAGCTTGATATTCAAGTCTAGAACTAAATTTTTATTTATAGCACCATTCTCCGACAAAGAAAATATTTTAAATAAGCACTTAAGCAGGGGCATATACAAATGGAGTAATAAATATTTAGTGCTCAAATTCAAGTGTTAAGTAGAAGACTATGTGGAAATCCCCATGTCATTTATGTAGCATATGTGAGCTTCACTGGGAGAAAGAACATCCCTAACATGATGAAAATAAGTGATTTTGTAAGCAAAATTCCTAGCCTTTTTCTGTGGGAACCTGACATTCTTCTGGAAGGAGACATTCAGGTGAAAATCTTTGCTTCTGATTCAAACAATTTTGTAAGTTGTATGGTTAAAAAGTGCTTTAGCAACAGAATTCATGTAGATGAGGTACTTAAAAATCTTTGGGGCATACTCATAGAAATCAGGAGCAACAGCTAAAGGAAAAGGAGCTGTCTATTTTAATTGTTTCAGTTGTTTTGAGGTTCATGGAGCAGTAGGACTGGGAGATGTGTGTGGATAACATTGGAATCATAGAGTCAGTGAATCATAGAATCATTCAGGTTGGAAAAGATCTTTAAGATCATCAAGTCCAACCATCATCCTGACCTAAAGATTAGTAAAGATCATGCTCAGCTTCTGTTTTGTTACTCAAATGTGAATTAGGATAAATTAAAAGAGGATCCCTTGCAGAAACCAGTTTCTGTATTTATTTATTTTGTATTATTTCTTAGCTATTCCTTTTGCATACAAATAAATTGGTAAAAGACATAAAAATGCCTTAGAAACTCCTTTCTGAAGGAGTTTCATCTACCAATTAACATCTCTGAGTTTTTTCACTTGACTTAGTGCAAACCTACGCATGATCTCATGTTCCTGTAAAAAAATATATAAAAGTTCCTCACAGAAATTTTTCAGTCAACTTTGTAGTAGTAGTTCATGAAAAAAAGAGTAGCAGGGAAACCTGTGGGACGTGGTCCCTGAGTAACTGAGAACAACTAGAGATTACTGAACATCAGTACAATGCTATTTTGTCACTTTCCAAGGAAGAACATGTTCAAATTAGTCTCTAATCCTTCTGCTCATCACTGTAGCAGATGACATTGTCTAATACTTCTCTATGGAATACAGTATCTATTGTCACTGTATTTGTACTATTGCAGCAGGGTTTGGAAGGTACAGGGGAGAACTGAGACCCTTTCAGGAGCAGTCAAGTGATTTTCATCTACTATCCAGTAGCAGAAAGCATTTCTGCATGTGATGATGGGAAAAGGGCTAATAAGAAGATAAACAGAAACAAGAAACACACTACAAACAGGTATGACAGGTGTGCATAAATCAGACGCTTATTTAAATCTAGCCATGAAAACCAGCCCAAAGGTATATGAAAACATGTTCTTCCATGCTTTGGTAGGATGTGGAATAGTGTAGTTCCATTCCCTGTTATGAGCATTTACCTGTCCAAGATGTCAGTATCGTATTTTAAGAGTCTCCATCTTTTCCACTTGTTAGCTGCACAAAATAAGGCACCAGAATGGGGATAAATTTATACTTTCTTAATGGGAAACACTGTGTATGCTAACTCCATTAAATTTATTGCTTGATCTTCTTACAAGGAAGAGAGGAAAGGACAGAAATAACATGCTAGCTGGTGGGTGAAGCACTTAGCTACCCAAGTAGAAATTGAGGGAGCAACTGCATTTACTTAGGTTTAAGTCCATCTATGCAGTGCTCAATTCATTTGCCTAAGCAAACAAAGAAATGAGGGTTGGAGTCGTTGCAAAGGACTGTCACTAGAAAGTGTTCCGAAATCTTCCCCAATGTTAGTTTAATGTTCTCCAACAAAGAAATATTTTTTTTTTAAAGACTATAGAATGCCATAAAATTCAAGATAGAACTTCATTTCTGGGCATAATTTTAATCCATATGACCTACATTTTGACCACAACAGTGAAAACGTGAGTAATACAAGCAGATTTGAAACTAAAGCATGAAACAACCTGTAACTGATGACTTTCTCCTCTCCGCTCCTACACTTTTCTACTAATCACAGTAGATGTTTTGTAGGACAATAGCACAACAATATGTTATCCTTAGATGTCAAGTACATCTGTGAGAAAATATTAAACTCTACTGTTCACGTATCCTTCAGGAAATATTTCAGAGAAGGTTCAGCAAAGCAGTTATTTGTTGGAACAAATTCTGCCTCTGAAATGTGATATAAATCAATTTGTTCAAATATATTTACAATATCCCACCATTCTCTCTCCATGTTGTAAAACTGTTTCTTAGCTTTAATAGTAAAACCAAACTACAGCATGTGTACAGAGGTTAACTTTGCAATGTAAATAGAATTATAGCTAAGAAGATCTGCAAAGCTTACTGTTTTGTGCTTTTACACGGATATTTGTTAATCTTAATGGAATGCAGCCAATTAAACTTTATTGTCTCATAACCCTTCAAACCTATCCCCCTTTAGTGAATTCCTGATTCCGCTTTCACAGCTATTGCAAATACAGCATTTATAGTGGTCCATGAGAAGGAAATTTAAATTGTTTATTACCTTTGTAACTAAGTAATTACACATTACCGATTAATTGGCTAATTCTACTGTGAAAAATACTTCCCTTTTTTTTTTTTTTTTTTTTTTTTTTTGTGGAATTTAGCCCAACTGTGTCTGGATTCATGGAATCACAGAATCATAGAATGGCTCAGCTTGGAAGGGACCTCACAGATCATATAGTTTCAACCCCTCTGCCTTGTGCAGGGATGCCACCCACTAGATCAGGTTGCTCAGGGCCTCATCTAACCTGGTCTTGAACCTTCCAGGGATGGGGCATCAGCAACTTCTCTGGGCAACCTGTTCCTGTCACTCACCACCCTCAGAGTGAAGAATTTCCTCCTAATCTCTAATCTAAATCTCCCCTCTTTTAGTTTAAAACCATTCTCTGTTGTCCTGTCATCACCCGACTGAGCAAAATGTTGCTCTCCATCTTTTTTATAAGCCCCCTTTAAGTATTGAAAAGTTGCAGTAAGATCACCCCAGAGCCTTCTCTTCACCAGGCTGAACAGCCCCAGCCCTATCAGTCTTTCTTCACAGGAGAGGTGCTCCGGCCCTCTGATCAACTTTGTAGCCCTCCTCTGGACCTGTTTTAACAGATCTACATCCTTCTTGTGCTGGGGGCTCCAGACCTGGACACAGTACTCCAAACGGAGCAGAGTGGGACAATCTTCTCCCTTGACCTGTTGACACCTCCTCCGTTGATGCAGCCCTGGATGCACTTGGCTGTGTGGTCTGCAAGTCCACACTCCTGGCTCATGTTGCACTTTTCATCCACAAGAACCCCCAAGTCTTTCTCTGCAGGGCTGCTTGCAAGTTCTTCTCCTACTCTGTGCTCATGTCTGGGATCGCCCTGACTCAGGTGCAGCATCTTGCACTTAGACTTGTTGAACCTCATCAGGTTCATGTGGGTCCACTTCTCAAGCTCGTCCAGGTCCCTTTGCATGGCATCCCTTACCTTCTATTGTATCAACTGCACCATTCAACTTGGTGTTGTCTGCAACCTTGCTGAGGGTGCGCTCAATCCCACTGTCTATGTCATTTATAAAGATACTAAACAGTACAGATCCCATGACAGACCCTTGAGGGACATCATTCTGGCCTCCACCTGGACGTGCAGCCATTGACCACCAATGTCTGGGTGCGGCCTTCAAGCCAGTTCCTTATCCACTGAATGGTCCACCCATCAAATGGATCTCTCTCCAATTTGTAGATCAGGATGTCTTGTGGGACCATGTCAAAGGCCTTACAGGTGTCTAGGTAGGTGACATCAGTCGGTCTTCTCTTGTCAACTGATGCAGTCACTTTGTCATAGGAGGCCACTGGACGGGTCAGGCATGATTTGCCCTTAGTGAAGCCATGCTGGCTGTCTCCCATCACCTTTTTGTCTTGTGTGTGCCTTGACACTGAGAAAATATGCACGTTACATCCACCTGCTTTAATTATTTTCATATAATCCTGATGTCAACCTGTAGTAAAATTTAAATATAGGAGCATTTAAACACACAAAGACAACTTTGTTCCATAAGTACTGAAAAACAACAATCCCTTTTAATTTATCTTCAAGATTTTTTATTTCTTTTCTGTGGAGTTTTATCTGGAAAAGACCAGTCAACAATTTTGTATTCAGTTCTACTCTTCAGCTTAATTTTATATTTCAACTTGGTGTCCAATTGTGCAGTATTATCTAGAAGCAAAACAAGCCACTGCTTTATTTCCTATTTTGTTTCCTAACACATATACATGTCTGCATCTTGAGCTGTCATTTAATTTAATAATTCCAGCACACATAAATCTCAGTTGAAGATACGATGTTTCACCTGCTCTGTACACAACTCTTTATGTCACCCAAAGCCTGTAACTCTTAGGCACTTGGCTGCAATGCAAAAGCCATTAACAATCTAAATAGATGAAGTGTAGCAAACCTCTTAATGAGTCTGAAACAAGGGTCAAATTTGTAGTATGATTTGAAAGAAGAGTTTCATTTGTTTCAAAGAAGCAACTTAGGAGCTGTAATTATTTCTTTACAAAAATCTCATTTTATATTACATAAAATGCTGGGTTTTGAAAACTGTTTACATGATAGTGATTAGCAGAACTGTAATTTTCATCTTCTGTTTATTATTCATGAGGATTAGCTTTCAAAAAACAAACAAACAAAAAAACTACACTAAAAAGACACCACAAAGTACTTATAGTTCTGAGAAAGAAACCACTGCAAGTCATATATGTTCCCAGATAGTGTCCCAATTTTTTACCAGAGTTCAGACCCCAATGTCTCAAAGTGACATATACCTAACCATTGCTGTTGTTGAGAAAATTATGGTTTCCAAAACTCAGATATTAAGAATTTCTAGAGCTCTGCATACAGAGAATGATTTTTTCCTTCAGAAGTCACAATGTTCAAGTCAATATCTGTAGGGAAAGAGTTGTGTCAACAAGGAAAGGTTTTGAAAATCTTCTTAATATATATTCCTGAGGCAATTTTTCCAGTTAAGGACACCTGAGAGATTCATAAAATAATTCCTAGACAGATAGCAGATGTGAGTTTTACAGCCCTGTCCTGAATGGTCATTGTTTTGTTGCAAGAATATATATAGGAAGTACACAAATGCCAGTGGCAAAGAGATATGATACAGAAAAAGAATTGTTGTGGGTTTTCATCAGGTTAGATTATATGCATATCAGTTACTTGCACACATTACCAAAGTCTAGTGAGGAATTAATTGGCCAAACTTTTGCAGCATTATCTAAATTATATCAGGTATTGTGTAGTTCTCAACATTCAAAAAAAAAAAAATCCAGCAAAAGAAATATATTAAAAGAAGAAAAAAAAAAAAAGGCAAAAAAGCAGACAGACTTTTCAGCTTACATGCCACTGTTAAAAACAGACTAGCCTGAAATAGTCAATACCATAAATATGCTGTATTTCTACAGTGCTACACAAACAATGTACTACATTACCAGTGGCAGGAAACTAGGCATTTTTGTATAAATAAGCAAAAAGCATGGTCTATCAAAGAGAATTATATTTGAAACAACCCAACAGTGCAGGACTTATTTAGATGAAATAAGACAAAGTCTTCTGAAGGTGGAACTATTTTTATTATCTTATGATTTAAACATATTTTCTTGTCACCATCAAAGTATGACTCTGCAAAAATTAGACTTTGTGTTCAGATGTTAAGAATAAACACAGTTTTTGGATTTGTACTACAGGTTACCAATAAAAAAGATATGAATATGTACGCACATAGAGAAATTCCAGATGATATCAAGAAAGCATTACAGGGCTATTTTAGTCTTGGGACAAGAAAGTATGGGTTTTCATTTCAGCTGAAACAAAGAACAATCAGAGCCAATAACATTTTTTATTTCCCAACAACCCAACATTATAATATGAAATTTGCTGCCACAGTAAGTTACTGAGGCCAAACAATTCACTAAACTTTTCTTTTTTTTTCCCCAATGTTTTTGTTTGGACTTCTCTTTCAAACTATTGATCTCTGGTTATATCCAATGCAACAGCTCTGAAAGCATAGATGTCTGTTTTTCAGATTCACATTTGTTACACCTTGTTGGATTCACTATAATGTCCTGTTATTGGTTTCCATACTCATAAGCAATGTCCCAGAGCACTCTCTTTAAAAGATCTTCTTCACTCAGTAGCACTCAGGCTAGTTACAGTTAACAAACTAGTTAATAGTCTCTGTCCTTTTGGCTCTCTCTTCATAGGACTGAATTTATTGCATCACAACATTTACTGGAAGAAATCCATTTCAGAGAGAAAGAAAGAACCCAGAATGAAATCCAGTTTTCCTAGATCTCTTTCTTTCATGAGCAGTTCCCTGCTTAAAACTATTGTCCAAGGAATCTCGTCTCTGAACTCAAACTGCCCTAAATCTCTTATTTATTTGTTTGTTTTTGTTTTTGTTTGTTGTTGTTGTTGTTGTTGTTGTTTGTTTTGTTGTTGTTTTTGTTATGTTTTGTTTTGTTTTGGGGGGTATTTTTTTGGCAATGTGGGCATATATAACAACAAAGAACACCTTGGATTTATGGTGTTAGGACTGATCTGTACGTGCTGTGAGTCTGAAACTTAACAAGTCTACTGTGCATTTGTAGCAAGTTTGGTGTGCAGGACAGATTATTTTCATGTGGTGTGTTGACATATGTGAAAACTATGGCTAATCGTCTTTTCACATGTGATTTACAGGGTTCTTCTTACTTCAATAGATTATGCTTTTATTGAGTTTTCACCTTGTATTTCTCAAGTTCTTACATGATTTCTAACAAGGAAAAGCTGATACAAACAAGGAACAGAAATTTAACAGGTCCAATGTCTGTAATTACAAACACATTTTGATCACACAAGCAGTGGAGTCCTGCCATCTGGACCAACAGAGTATCTGTCACATTTGCCAAAGGGTAGAAAAGATCATGGAGATGCTAATTCATGCTGGTGTAGAGTAGACATAAAGTCTTCCACAGAGCATCACAAATTCACATAGTGTTGCTTTTTTAGTTGGACTTCTGACTGTGCTGAATGATGTAAAAAGCCCATCCGCATTTAGCCAAAGAATTCCCAAGCCACCACAGGCCTGCAGATGCTGAAGAGCACAAGTTATTCCAGCAGAGACTGACACCAACTCACATTCAATCTTTTTCTTCTGATTGGCTCTTTTCCTGACGGCAGAACATGTCAGAGCACTGTATACTTATTAGGCTACTTATGTCACATTATACATCAGCCAGGGTTCCTTGCCTATGAATGCTTATCTACACAACCAGGGACTTGGCCCAAAGTTAGGTGAGTCCTTGGGATCTTTCATTGACTTCAGTCATCTATGAATCACATCAAACAGTTTCTCTGAACTGCAGGACAGAATTGAAACAAAGAATCAAAAAGCTAAACCCCTGTACTCGGGCATAATATAGATCAGGTGAAAGTCCTAAGTTACACATATTTTATTTGTTTGTTTGCTTTCACAGTGTTTGCATAAAATCCAGTCTAAGATTTCAATGCCTGTTCACAAGGGTTTGACAGCTCATTTCTGGGTGGCTGCTTGTATAGTGAAAAAAAGTTTTGAGGTGGGCTCTGGTCTTTCTGAACAATGTCACTGCACAATTTTAACATGAATGATGCTTAACCTTTGCACAATGTGTTTTGAGATTTAAATGAAAAGGACATCCCTTTATCTGTCATCCTTTAAAACAGCTCTTTCACTCTCAGCAACTTGCAGTGATCATTGATCTTAGCATCCTATTTTAAGAACTGCAGTCCAAGGCTTTGATGAATTGAGCTTCTTGAAATCCTGATTTTTATTCAAGTACTTAAAAAAAAAAAAATCCTTTCTGTGAGCACCCTGTCTTCTCAGGCTTACGCATCAGAGATTGAGGGTCTGATCCTGCTCCCAGCAAAGTCAATAGGAATTAGTTTACATTTGGAGCACGTTCTGGGAATTCTTTAAACCAAAACTTCACATAAGAACTTTAGCTTAGTGCATGATAAGCACAGCAGTTTTATATATAATAACATATAATACGACTTCCATGCTAAGAAAATGGAGGAAATGAGGCTTGCAAAGCAGAATACGTGTGACTACTTTTTTCAGTTGCTTTTCTCTCTAAAATGTAAAGCACACAATAGAAACAAAACACTTCTCACAGGGTCTACTTCTACATCAACCATAACTTCTATGTTTTTACAACGATCTTTAAGAATTGACTTCAGAAATGAAGACTAATTTGTTTGCTTTTGCCTAAATGAAAGCACTTGAATTTGCTTAGCAGCATAGGATATTTTCCTGAAAAAAAATCAAAAATTCTTTCACACCAGCCATCACATTTGTTAAGAAGATCTCAACAAACCTATTATTGTCTATAAATAAGAACATTTGGATGATTGTTCAGAAGTTCTGGAAGTTATGTGTCATTTTTATCATTACTAGGAACATGCTGGTAGTGAAAAAGGCTAACATTCACCAAGGTGAACGATAGGTTATACAATTCAAGAAACAAAGAAACAAAAACAACAACAACAAATGTGCTTTATAATGTCAAAAAAAATCACAATGTTTTGAAGCAAAAGAAATTCTAATGCTTCACAATTCATATGTTCAAGATTTTCACAAAGACTGCAAAGTATTATTTTATTTCAGGGTTATCATGGGGTAGCCACTCTAAAGCTCTTAAAATAATTGATTTTGCACCTGAGAAATGGAAAAGAAATTTAAAGAAGATAAATTCATATTTGAAGATTCATTTTCACCTGCTGGAACTTGAAATAAAAAACACATTCTGATCTGGGTTCAGCTCAGCTTGTTAAAAATCCTTGAAATGTATTCATTTCTATGTACTTCCAGTTAAATTGAAGGAGAAGCAGAATTTGATCAACTTCTCACATAGAAGCTGTAGCAGTTTTTGAAAGGAATATTTGCTGAAGCCAGGATAGAGGTAGTCATCACACCTCTCACAAGGGTCTTTGGATTTGGGGTTATTCTTACAGCATCCACTGTTCAGTACTACAGCACAGAGCCACAAAAGAAGATATGAGATGTGTGAAGGGCTGAACATATTGAAGGTGTCCTTCAGGAGGTGAAATCTGGTGGGGGGAGAAGGCTCTGGGCTCCAGAGATCTCAGGCTAAGGAAATGGACATGTTTCTTCCTTTTTCTTGGACAGTATACTAATCATCAGGGTTTTGGATCAATGAGAAAAATCATTTTATCACTACAATTTATTCCGTCATCTTTTATACTTAATTTTCCTAATTCTTAATAATGAATTCTCCTAATATAAATTTATGATTTCCAAGATGATTAGTCATCTTTTCTGGCCAAAAATATTCAGAAACAGGCTTGCGTATCTTTATAGATATTCCAGAACTCTTGAGTTCTTTGATAAACTTTGATTAATAAAAACTAATTTCATAGGAACAGAATATAAAAGACATGTAAGACAAATTCTCGTGTATTGTCTCAGAGGGGCTGCCTACAAGTACTTAAACACATATTTAACATCGGTAGTGTAACTAATTCTATTTATATCAACAGAATTAGATGCTATAGAAAAGTTGAGCACAGAGTGAATAAAGATGGGGCTAAACTCTATAAGTATACTTTTCAAGTGGGAAACCTGGACTGCCTTCTGCTTTCTGTCAGGAAAGAAGAGAAGCAAGGACAATGGAATTCATATATTAGTCCTGCAAAACTTCCTCCTCTTTGGAGGTATTTCCTCCCAAGTGTTCCTACTCACACAGAGATATCTTCAGCCACTGAGATTCTCAGTTTCAAGTATTGAAGTGGGGAAAGGGGATGGATGAAGGAGGCTGTATGTGACTTGTAACTTTTCACCTCATCAACACAGCACAGAGCTAGCCTATTTGCCTGATGATTATGGAATTTTGAATCAGTCTTGAATGCCAAAGTTCCTCCAGACTTTGGCAGGCATTTGTTTACTCAGAGTATAAGGCATCTAGAACTAAGTTACATGTAGTCTGCTAACATAACTGCTTTCTTGACAATATCTGTTTGCTTTCTGTATGGTTACAAGGAGGAAGTGCAGTGTAGAAAAACCTGAATGGAAAGTTGCCCTGTTATCTGTAATATCAATGTAGAGTGATGGAAAGGAAGGCACCTTAAATAGGCAAACAAAATTTCATGTTGAATTGTACTCATACCAGATATGTAGGTGTCTAGATCACATATTTAACTAAATCACACATTTGCTACCACATTATATGTAGGGATACTGAGGGGGCAGCCAGAGTAATCCACTTTTCTGGATGTACACAAGTGGTTTTATGGAACTAATAAGGCAGCTGAAGAGAACAGATTGAGACATTCTACCATTTTAAGTCGATATTACCTGCATCCAAACCATGTGACAAAAATCTATTGGAAACAATCAGTCATCAGCAATGACTGCGTATACCAACATTGGTACTATAATAGACACCTGTACCAGATCAAGCTTATGAGGAGAAAGATAGGCCTTGTTTCTTGTTGAAACAATATGCAGATAAGCAAATGAAAAACAGGAGCATAACTGGCAAAATATATGTGTGATAGTTCCAGTCTGGCTCTGCAGCTGACACTCAGACACAAGGTCTGAAGCATTCCTATGTAGTCTCTTGAATCAGTCAGCAAAACTTTTCTCAACTTGAAACTGAAAAATCACTCAAATGTCCAGTTTGCAATCTCTGATATTCTCTTTCCAGCAAAAGGCAATTGATTCAATCAAATGAAGAGCAAAGAAGATACTCCAGAAAATGGAAGAAAAATAGATCCCCAGTTTTCAGTGTAGACATTATCTAAGCTTGTACTGTCACTGTCCAAAAACTTCAGGAAGGAGCAACAGTAGTGCTGAATGTGTACTAGTTAAATTAATTTGTCTAAGACACAATTTACAGTCAAGAAAAATAAATAAAATGTGTGCAGAGATGAAACATTACCAATACTGTGATATTATTTAAGAAGACTTTATTGAGGGCTTTCATTTTAAATATTGATACAGAATAATCTGTCAGAGATTTTTGCTAGATTTGAAATATACTGATTTTCAAAACATTGCTTAAAATTCAGTATGGTGTGTGAGGAAAAAAAAAAAAAAAGAAAGAAAAAAGAAAGGTTGCATTATATCACAAAAGGTTTCCTTCTTAAAGCATCCTTCAAATGTATTAACACAAAAGACTTTATACCAAGAGTCTGTCATGAACTGAAGACAACAGGAAAACTTCAAGGTGAGGTCAGAGAAAGAGGAAATTACTTGGACAAGTACAGATTTCTCTGCAAAGAGTTAATAAGTAGAGGTCATATTCTGTAAAGTGCTAAATTTCTGCATCTGCCATTAAAATCACAGCAAGACCAAGTTGTCCCCAAGTGTCTCAAGCTGTATATCTCACAGCTGTTGGACAACAGGCAGTTAGGTTGTCGAAAAGACTATTGGCTTTGATCCATTCATCTTTCCCTTTAAATTTCAAGTACTGAGCTTGGCCCTATACTGCTGATGCCAAGTTTTGGAGCTCCTTAATAAAACCAGTTCTGATTCAGCTGGTGGATCTGATCTACATCCAAGAAAATTTTAGGTGAAAACAGAGTACTGAAGAACCTGAATGCCATTTCTCATGTTTCATATAAAATAGCTGAATTAAGAGATCTTGGTACTTCAGTGAGTCCTCTTCAGCCTCTGAAAGTTTAATGAATTAAAAAAAAAAAAAAAATCTACAGCTTTCTGCAGGGAGAGTATATTTGATGTTGTACTGGGTTTACATTACAAGGTTCTGGTAGCTGGGGGGCTGCTTCTGTGAGCAGAGCCCAGCAGCTGCCCCATGTCAGAGCAGAGCCACATCCAGCTGCTCCAAAAGGGACCTGCTGCTGGCCAGAGCTGAGACATGAGCTATGCTGGGTGGGCCTCTGGGAGAGCAAAGTTAAGGAAGTGAAAGAAGTGCTGGGCAACAGCAGCTGGGAGAGAGGGGTGAGAGCCAGCCCTGCAGCCCCCAACGGCAGTACAGCAGGAGGGCAGGAGGTGCTCCAGGCACGCAGCAGCAGTTCCCCTGTGGCCTGTGGAGAGGCCCCTGGTGGAGCAGGCTGTCCCCCTGCAGCCCATGGGTCCCACATGGAGCAGATCTCCATGCTGCAGCCCATGGAGGAGCCCCCGGTGGAGCAGGTGGATGTGGCCTGGAGGAGGCTGCGGCCCATGGAGAGCCCCCGCAGGAGCAGGCCATGGGCCGTAGCTGCAGCCCGTGGAGCGGAGCCCACACAGGAGCAGGGGGTCTGGGGGGAGCTGCCGCCCGTGGGGGACCCATGGTGGAGCATTTTGCTCCTGGGGGATGGATGGACCCCATGCTATGGAGCCATGTGGGAGCAGATCTTGAAGAGCTGCTGCCTGTGGGCATCCCCCGCAGGCTGAGTTCGGGAAGGATGGCATCCCGTGGGAGGGACCCCACGTGGAGCAGGGGCAGGGAGTGACTGTGAAGGAGCAGCCAAGACAAATTGTCAGGGAGTGACCACAGCCCCCATTTCCCATTCCCCTGTGCCATTCAGAGGGAAGAGGTAGATGAGAGTGGATGGAAGGAAGGTGTTTTTGTTTGCTTTTAGTTCTCAGTGCTCGTCTGCTAGTGTTCGGCAATAAATTCTATTAATTTTCCTATGCTGAGTCTGTTTTGCCCGTGACAATAATTGGTGAGTGATCTCCCTGTCCTTATTTCAAACTTTAAGCCCTTTTCATAGTATTTTCTCCCCTTTTCCCTCTGTGAAGGGGTTTGAGTGAGTGGTAGTAGTGGAGCTCATCTGCCCAGCAGGGTAAAACCACTGTTGTGGAAAAATAAGATAAAACAAGGAACTTTATCTACTTTATGGAGTGTTTCTTTTTAAGCCATTTTTGCTGCTGGTTGCACAATAGCACTTTCACAGTTCCATGAAAGCCAATGTCATTCCACCCTTAAGATTTCTCGCAACTCCTCCCACATTTCTGTGTGCCTAGGACTGCTCACTGGGTTCTTCAGTCTTAGAGGTCAATTGTCCCTGCATTTCTATAAGAACATTTTGTATTGCTGCCAGATCTTGTTCTCCTTTGAGGTACTCTGTCTTCTATGGAGCTCTTTTGTCCCACTTTGAAATAGAAGTACAAAGCTGACACCTGAATAAGAATCAAATCAACACCTGCCTTCCCAAATCACTCCTAGGCTGACCTCAGTGCATATAGAGCCTGAAGAGCTGATCATTCAATTCCCTTGTCTATAAATTTGGCTGTTCCCTATATACGGCTTTTGCAGTCCTGACTGTTCCTTCTGTAGACTTGCAGCAGACATTAGCTCCAAACCAAAGGAAAGGACTGAGACTTCCTGACAAGGAGCCCAGAGGTGGTTTGGTAGTACAGAAAAAGACCAAGTTCTTCACAGAGGATGAAAAATTTCTCTCTAACTTGATAGGGATGGATAAGACCTTCAGCTCTCATCAGGTTACTCACCCTATTGACTCACACTGAAAATCTAAGTATTTACAAACAAAAATACTCCCTTTTTCCTGAGTTTTTAGGTTTATTATTATAATTGAAAGCTGTCCAAAGACTGATTGTTATCAATTACAAGTTCTAGCTTACAAAGCATACGATGTATTTGTTGTTGCCCTTCTACTGTCAGCAAATTGATGCAGGGTTGAAGGGTCTCTGTGCATAATCTGTACAGCCCAGCCTCACCAAAGAGGAGCACAAAATGCTATTGCTGCCTGCAGGAAAGTGGAACAGATTACTGAGGGCAAAGATTTGCAGGCTATTTCCCAGAACATCAGAGCAGTTATAATGATCAAAAGCCAGGAGTATGCACAGAGACAGACGAGAGCAGGGGTGGCCTGGAGGGGAGGCAGGCATGGTTTAGGTGTAAGAAATTGGAAATCCACTGAAACAAAAGCTTAAAAAGGGGTAGAGAATTCATGGTAGCAATTATAAACCATGGAAGGAAAGCTTAAATAGCAGCACAAAGAAAATAAGATTATAAATACATTCATATTGAAAGAGCCAGAAAGAAAAACATTACAGGACAGAAAGTGTTCTCCTGGAATTACTGAAAGACTGTGTGCAATATATTGAAAAAAAAAGTGTTAACATTCCCAGCAAGCTACAGAGAACTGCTCTTCTATCCTCCTCTTTGCTTTTCTTATCACTCTCTACGCTCTCCACAGGTGACATGTTTCTGTAATACAATGTTTTGGAGTTCTTTTATTTTGGTTTGTTTATATAGATAATGTAAATATTTAAAGATGAAAGACTTTTTTTTTTTTAAATGGAGAAGGGGAAGAAATTAATTGATTTGGTACATAGAATCATCTTTGCCTTTTGAGATGGGAAAATGGAGGCACAGGGAGCTGAAATTAGTGTCTGCAATTCTACAATGTGTCAGTGAAAGCACCTGGGAAAAAACACTACCTGTTAAGTTTTTAAAGACATATTGACTTTCAGACGCATGAGGAGGCTGAATCATGGCTGAAACAGGATTATTTTTTTTCAGATTTTCTGCTGCATGGAAAAAAAGGAAGCGTTAGACCATGTTCAGCTAGGCAGGTGTGGTGAGGCACAACTCCCTCTGACTACTGGAGCTACAATTAATATAACAACTAAACCCACTTGGTTTTGTTAGCACCTAAAGCTTGGCAACCCTTTCTTACCAAGAAAATAATTTCTTGGTAGATATGGGGTTAAGTGTTTGCCTCACTCTGTAGAGGCTCCATTAATTCAGTTTGCATCTATTTGGAGTCCTTTTCAAACAAAACAGGAATCTTAGTAGCCAAAGGATTTTCTCTGCTTTGCAAATGCCTTTTGCAATTTAAAGAACAAAGCCTATCCATCTGGGTGCTTGCTTTAAAAATTTATGTTGAGAAGAGAGAATATTAGCGTGTTCAGCCCTACCCTTTACAGATGCCTGATAGTTGCTGTGCATCTGATAGCTTGTACATTTCAGGTTACACAGTCTTTAACCAGAAATTCATGCAGTTTCTGTAGGACTATTATTCTATAGACAGTGAGTCATAACATAAAAAGATGTATGGTAAACATTACCCAAATTGTTCTGACATTACAGAAATCATGAGGCATGTATTTGGATAGTAACTTACTTCTTTTTCCTAATATTTGTATCCTTAATTCCTTCATATGTTAGCCTGTTTGTTTCAATTAAGGGGATTTCTCCAAAAGCACAAGCAGCATTTCTGATGCACACGGAATCTCTCTGGAGAGACCTCAAATCATTTTTCTCCTGCTCCTAAAAAAAATAAAAAAATCTTTAAATATGTATTGCAGATCCATATTGCACTATATGTTTTAAAGCAAGCAAATAAAATAAGCCTGAAAGCACCATCATATATCATTACCAGTTGATGAACCGATTTTTGAAGGTATAGAGTGGAGCTAACATCCCAATCCTATTGAAAGTCAATGAGCATTGAGGACCAAATTCCAGTCTAAGTATCTCCTCCAAATTGCACACAAATACCACTTCCTAGTTATTTCCTACTATTGCTGGGGCATAATATCAGCAACATTTTTTTTACTTAGACATATTTTTATTTTCCAGCCCAGAAACTCCTTTAATCTTCCATTCAGTTATCTTATTTCATCAGGTTTGACTTTGAAAATATAAGCTTGTGTAAATTAGTGGTATTTCCTCTCCTCACTTCAGTTCAGCTATGTTGATCCACACCAGTGTCTTCCTTAGAAGACTGTTAATGGAGACTAGATATGAGCAATTCACTGCAGTATCTAGTGCCCAGAATCCTTGTAATTATACACAGATCATAATCCTTCAAATCCAGCTGTCAACTCCCACAAAAAGTTCATGCACTGTCTCCTCAGAATTACAGTGAATTAGTATTTTCCACAAGAAGTCCTCATTTGGGTTAAATGGATACAGTTATGATATGTTTCAGTAAAGCTGTACGAGTAGAAGATTCTGCTTGGTCAACCAAATGCTAATCTAAACTGCATGCATCAGTGAATCACCTCAAAGGGTTCACTGGTTTGGGGAATATAAATCTTTTAACATACGGTAAAATAGAATTGTATGGGTCAAAATGAAGATTATTTTATACATGAAATACACAGCTGAATATGGATTGAAAGAACATTTTCCATCTAGATCTCAAGTTATTTTCTGAGAAAACATAAACAAAGTTCAAAATGAGCAAAAAGAAAATTGTGGTAGTATTTTTGCCAGTTTCTGACCAAATTATTGTCTCTCCATCATGAATATCGGACAGATAGTTAAAGAACTGGCATATGATCTAAGATTCCACAGCTTGGAGGCTTTATTCACAAGATGAATCAGTTAGCCACACTGAAATATAAGGAAAGAACAAAACAGAAACTAACTTTCACATAAAGTTGATATATATGTATGTATATACATATATATAAATGGCTTTTTTTTAGACCTATTTATGTTAACTAATATGTAACAAGCCAAGACAGCATACTTTCTGATTCAGTGATTGCCATAAGGACTGCCAAAACTGCTCTCAGTATCACACCTTGTGCAGCATCCTATCCAATTCTGCAATATTTGTTGATTTAGTTTTCCCTACAAGTCAATAAGATCTCCCCAGGATCAAAAAACATAATATAGAGTTCAAGTGAATATTAGATATTTCACATACAGAGAAATAGATTGCAGAATGCTAGAATTTAATGTGAGTCAGATGGTGATCATCTGTCACAGACATTTCTAGGAGAGGTTCAGTTGTCTTTTAAGGAAAATTATGGCATAAATAATGATATTATAAGACTACTTACCAGCCAGAAGAGCAATTAATTCAGCAAGTCCCAGACAGTTTCAAAACAGCCACTCCAATATTAGTGTTTCCTCTCTGTCAAATGTAAGGAGCCAAGCAGGTAGAAAGATATATGGTCAGCATGTGCTACAGGAAGGAAACCAAACAATGAGGAGTGCTCTGAGGGAGAAGGTCATCACCGAGAAGTTTATCTGTGAGCATTGCTTTTATCTCTTATGTTCCTTCATCCCTCAGAGAGCCTCCTTGATCTCATTATATCAATCAATCTTGAAACTGTTCCTGAAGAAAAAAGTACAGATTGCTATTTCTGGAGCTGGTGAATCCTGTGAGGGTTAGCCATGCAAAGAGAACAACCACAGCACCAAGAAATATCAGTGTTGTCCCCTCCTCAAGGAGCAGTGGTTAAGAAAGACACTTCATTGTAGTTCCTCCTGCTAGCCAGGAAACAGACACTGGAGGAAGAGGAAGAGATCTGTTGGTGAGGGGAAAGGGAAGGTGGAAAGGGAATGTTATGCATAATGCACAGCAATTATTAATGGGTCCAAACAAACCAGAATTATAGTGCTTGTTCTTTACCACAGCCCCTGAGAGTTTTTGTGTGATCTAAAGGACAGTGCAGTGATTGCTGCCTTAGGATAACTCTTACCTAAACGTAAAGTAGGGTAAGCTTTAGATCTTACATTAGCTTATGTGAAAATAACATTATCACTGACAGAATTTAATTCCTACTTCTGCAAGTTCAAGGTTGAAGTCCCAACCCCCTTTCTAACAAAGTATCATACACTCCAAATGTATTTCATTCAAGGCACTCCTGTTTGTGCCATATCAACTCTTACAGGACAGGAAAAAAAAATAGTGACATGGGAATATTTAGCAGATTTGATGCTGTGAGTGTGGTCCTGCTTAATACTGGCACCTTCAGAAGGCAAGTTCTGAGCACATGTGCAAGGTGTATATTGAGATTGTGCTTCATGGCAAGAACCAACAGTCTGGCTGAAAAATAAAAGTTCTGAACTTTTCCTCTTCATCTCCGTGGCATGCCCATTAAAAATGAGGATCTCAGCACAGGTAATAGAGAATTCTTAAATTCTGGGAAGGGAAGGGAAGGGAAGGGAAGGGAAGGGAAGGGAAGGGAAGGGAAGGGAAGGGAAGGGAAGGGAAGGGAAGGGAAGGGAAGGGAAGGGAAGGGAAGGGAAGGGAGGGAAGGGAAGGGAAGGGAAGGGAAGGGAAGGGAAGGGAAGGGAAGGGAAGGGAGGGGAAGGGAGGGGAAGGGAGGGGAAGGGAGGGGAAGGGAGGGGAAGGGAGGGGAAGGGAAGGGAAGGGAGGGGAAGGGAGGGGAAGGGAAGGGAGGGGAAGGGAGGGGAAGGGAAGGGAAGGGAAGGGAAGGGAAGGGAAGGGAAGGGAAGGGAAGGGAAGGGAAGGGAAGGGAAGGGAAGGGAAGGGAAGGGAAGGGAAGGGAAGGGAAGGGAAGGGAAGGGAAGGGAAGGGAAGGGAAGGGAAGGGAAGGGAAGGGAAGGGAAGGGAAGGGAAGGGAAGGGAAGGGAAGGGAAGGGAAGGGAAGGGAAGGGAAGGGAAGGGAAGGGAAGGGAAGGGAAGGGAAGGGAAGGGAAGGGAAGGGAGGGGAAGGGAGGGGAAGGGAGGGGAAGGGAGGGGAAGGGAGGGGAAGGGAGGGGAAGGGAGGGGAAGGGAAGGGAAGGGAAGGGAAGGGAAGGGAAGGGAAGGGAAGGGAAGGGAAGGGAAGGGAAGGGAAGGGAAGGGAAGGGAAGGGAAGGGAAGGGAAGGGAAGGGAAGGGAAGGGAAGGGAAGGGAAGGGAGGGAAGGGAAGGGAAGGGAAGGGAAGGGAAGGGAAGGGAAGGGAAGGGAAGGGAAGGGAAGGGAAGGGAAGGGAAGGGAAGGGAAGGGAAGGGAACTGGACTTCAGCCATGTTGGTGCAAAAATCACTGACTTCAATGAAATCAGTAAGTACCAGTGCAAAGCTTTATCCCAGAAGGGGCAAGAATTTCAAAGGAAAGGCCTATGATCGAAGTGGGAGGGAGGGGAATAAAATGAAGCTATGTTGTTACTCTGAAGAAATATGTGGTACAGTGAGGGCATGGTGAGCAGGAAGAGCATTGAATGATCCTTCTTTTAAGGCAGGGAAAGGAAGAGTAAAGAGAGAAACTGCAGAGTAACATTGTTCTTGAGGAAGGTCAGAAGTGTTCAGAAGGCGAGGCTGGGAAGAGATCAGCATTGCTTTGTCCATTGCTTTTATCAAACCAAATAAAAATCACTGTTATTATTGAATTGTTAGTTTCTTCACTGGTCAAGAAAGAAAGAAATCTTTGCTATTCCCAGCTTGAATTCAAAGGCATGTCGCTATCAGTGACCAATTTCAGGATTTGCTCCAAGGTGCGAGTATGACAGAGTTGAGAACCAGAAACAGTCTCCTCCTTCATTCTCCTGCATGGGTCACTATCTTCCCTTGTGCTCCACTCTTTTGGGTTTATGCTGCAAGGTTTTGGTAGCAGGGGGGCTGCAGGGGTGGCCTCTGTGAGCAGAGCCCAGCAGCTGCTCCATGTCAGAGCAGAGCCAGATCCAGCTGCTCCAAAAGGGACCAGCCACTAGACAGAGGCGAGCCATGAGTGACACTGGGTGGGCCACTGGGAGAGCAGAGGTAAGGAAGGGAAAGAAGTGCTGGGCAACAGCAGCTGGGAGAGAGGGGTGAGAGCCAGCCCTGCAGCCCCCAAGGACCGTGCAGCAGGAGGGCAGGAGGTTCTCCAGGCATGCAACAGCAGTTTTCCTGCGGCCTGTGGAGAGGCCCCTGGTGGCACAGGTTGTCCCCCTGCAGCCCATGGGTCCCACATGGAGCAGATCTCCATGCTGCAGCCCATGGAGGAGCCCCCATTGGAGCAGGTGGATGTGGCCTGGAGGAGGCTGCGGCCCATGGACAGCCCCCATAGGAGCAGGCCCTGGACCGGAGCTGCAGCCCGTGGAGAGGAGCCCACGCAGGAGCAGGGGGTCTGGGGGCAGCTGCCACCCATGGGGGGACCTGTGCTGGAGCATTTTGCTCCTGGGGGATGGATGGACCCCATGCTTTGGAGCCATGTGGGAGCAGTTCTTGAAGAGCTGCTGCCTGTGGGCATCCCCCGCAGGCTGAGTTCGGGAAGGATGGCATCCCGTGGGAGGGACCCCACGTGGAGCAGGGGCAGAGAGTGACTGTGAAGAAACAGTGGAAACAAAGTTCTATAGTCTGACTGCAGCCCGCATTTCCCATTCCCCTGTGCCATTCAGAGGGAAGAGTTAGAAGAGGGTGGATGGATGGAAGGTGTTTGTAGTTTGCCTTCAGTTCTCAGTGCTCATATGCTACTGATAGGCAATAAATTCTATTAATTTTCCTATGCTGAGTCTGTTTTGCCCATGACAATAACTGGCGAGTGATCTCCCTGTTCTTATGTCAACTGCTGGGGAGAGGAACTGAGAGGAACATTGTGGGCACTTGGTGACCAGTGAAGGTCAATCTCTCAGCATTTGGGGGATTTGCACAACACACCAGGTTGCAGCAAGATGCAGCTACTCAAGGAGAAAAGTTTTCCTGCAATGACACAAACACTCTTATGTATTAACAGTTCTTTGCCACGACATGAGAAGGGATTGAGGATTTTGGTCAGTTGAAGTGGTGTTTCTTTATTTGTTTTTATTTCAAAGAGTAACTTCTCCTGTGACCTAACTGGAGACGGCAAGTTATCTTTTCTCACACAGATTTTTGTTTTTATTTGAACTTAACCATATTTCCTCTTTTGGCCAAAGAATCGGTCTAGGGACATGTACAAATAATATAGAACCTTCTGTTATCTAAGTAGGAATTATAGAGGTGTACAGAGACAGCAGACCGTTCTCTGTAGGAAAGCCTTCAAATCCCTTTACCATAAGTAACAGCATACACAATAGAACAATTTCTTTTTTTTTTTTTTTTTTTAAAAAAAAAGGCTTTTTGATTACTGGTGCCTTGTTTGTGCACAAAAAACTTCACAGACGAGAATGATGGGATTTTTTTCCCATTGTAATATTCCCCCGTGAAGTAGAGTTTTATATTTATGTGTGCATATATGATTAAGTACAATATTACACAGGCTGCAAGAAAAAAACAAGGAACAAAAAAGACCTTCATTCAGGCAAATATAATAGAAAGGCTCATCAGGCTGCTTAGGATTCAGAGACTTGCTGACTATGGAAGACCAACACTACTACAGAGACTAATTTTCGTCAGCTGAGAGAGTTGCATTTCAATATATGTGGGATTAAAAAGAATCCCACCAAGAGAACCTTTTAATAATAATCACATTTAGAAAGCACTGAACTTTCTTTTATGCTTTGTAATTAACACAGCAGAGTCCCGTTGTAGCTGATCATGCAATTAAAATAGGGAAGAATGAAACAAAGATATACATGTATTAACTACATTTTCCCAATAGTAAAATTGTTCATGTTAGAGATGCAATAGATTTGAATGCAGAAACAGTAGTTTTTGTTGTGAATGTTTACCAATATCATTGGCAACTGAAATATACAACATTTTATGTTCCTCTGGGAACAAACACAGAAAATGCAAGTGAAGACATTTTCCAGTACCCTTTGCTACAATAAAACATTGGAAAGAGCACTTTTTTTTTTTTTTTTTTTTTTTTTTTACAGTCCAGACCTATGGACATGAATAAATTTGCTGCTTGAAAACCAGTCACTTTTACACAGCTGAATTTCAGTTATTCATAGAGGGAAAAGTGGAAAAAAATATTTTCCTAAGGGATTTCCATAATGAACATAGGTTGAGTACGATTATAAATAAAGTTACTTCAAAATCAAACAGGCTGTAGTATTGACATCCTGCCCGTAGTGGTTTAGAGTCACTTTTGGTTTAGGTAAATAGGAAATAATATATATATAGATATAGAGATTAGATATAGATATAGATGATATAGATATAGATAGATAATAAATATAATAATAATATATTTTTTAAAAAGCATTGTTTGTCTTGACCATGGTCAGCACCATGAAGAATGATAGTTTGTTAGTTCTTCAATCAACAAAGATTAAGTTCCACAATCCAAGGTAGTACTCCTTGTGAGTATGACAATAATGTTGCATGAATAGGTACAGCAGTTTTATTAAAAAATAAGTATATCTGTATATAGACATGACACATTACTAAATGTTGTAATCATAATTACTGATGCTAAAATGTGTTTTTCTTATTGCAAGATTATCTGGTGGCTTTGGACAGGACTAAGGCCTGTGACCTAGGAATTAAGTGCATTCCAGAAAGATAATATAAGAAACAGGAATGGAAACCAAGAGAAAAGTGAGAAAAAATACTGGAAAAATAAACAACAGTTATAAGAGTAAAGATGTCTCACGACTGAGATTTAGTACACACCTGTTTCAGTGATTACTGACATGAGCCAACACTATTTCATTTTCCAGTCTGGCCTGCGATACAGTGTGTTTCTAGAAGGCAAAAAATTCTGTCTTTCTTCCACTAAAGTAATCCACTGTGTGTCCAAGGCACATCCTGGCTTGAGCACACTTTTAGTTAAAGTTAAAACATGACAGAAAAGCTAACAGTGGTCACAGGAATTGCACAAGGCTCTAGAGGCTCTTTTCCGTGAAATGCAGTATCCATGAGGTGGTGTGTAAAAGCACTTTTCATTTAAAATTAGATAGATATTCATTATGTTCCCTAAGCAAAAATATGAATATTTGTATGTGCTACTGTGTGCATGCAATCTTTATTTGAATATCATGTGCACATAATTTCTCTGCCTTAAGACTACCTCTAAACAAGAGAATATACAGGGTTCCCAAAGTAGCGTACATAAGTGAAGCTACTTAAATATCCTTCAGTTGGCAGACAAGTGTTTTGATATTCATTTCACCTGTGATTCGTGACATGGCAGGTCAAAGTCATGCAATACATCAATTGCTAAGCAGAGCGGTGTGGCCAGTGTGGCAAGGGGGCAGCTTGTGCCAGCTCCCTTCCCCTTCCCCTTCCCCTTCCCCTTCCCCTTCCCCTTCCCTTTCCCCTTCCCCTTCCCCTTTCCCTTCCCCTTCCCCTTCCCCTTCCCCTTCCCCTTCCCCTTCCCCTTCCCCTTCTCCTCCCCCTGACCCTGACCCTGACACTGACCCTGACCCTTCCCTTTCTCCTTCCCCTTTGCAAAAATCCTCCCTTTTTCTGACAAAAGAACAGTTTCCACTTAGTACGTAATCCTAAAGAAGTTTAAGTTAGCCAGTTGTGAGGAAACAGAAGTTAAAACAAAGAACACATCTTTTTGAGATGCAAATGCATCCATGTTACATACGTCTAGATTAGTTTCCCTGCATTGCCAAAATTTCAGCTAAATTTCTCAGCTAAACTGTGTCCACTGCTCCCACTAAAAAGCTTAGCTTTGAGTATGGTCATTGTTACAGAGATTAAGCATCTCTATAACTAAATCTAGTGGATATGGCCATTTGTGATACACTGGCAATAATGTTCAAAAACGTGAAACTTGAGAAATTACAATTCAAATATTATAAACAATTAAACCATGCTTTTCAGAAAAGATGAAACTGTCATTAATTTTAGGCAGAGTTATCGTTTTCCATTGTCTCAATTACCAAAATCATGAAGTTGAAAGAGTTACAGTAACTGCATACTTTAGGGCTATGAATTTATGTCTACTTCGTGCTGGTTATTGTCATGAAATTATGTGAAATGTTCATGGAAAGATCTGCACATTATCGAGGTCACCCAAGAAAATCTTCCTGAGATAATGGAACAAAGCAAATGAACCAAAATAATTCCTTAGTTATTGAAGTAAGTTCAGAAAAGATTTTCTGACTTGAGAAGTTATGGCATCAGGGCTACCACTGTCAATAAGATATACCAGTAATGCTTGAATAGGAAATGCACAGAAGCTGTAACAAAACTTCAGCACCAGTTCTTTGTCAATATCCTGACCAAAAAGCTTTATAGTGTCCTGTCCATTGCAGCTGTGCCATTACAAATTACGGCACAGCAATGTGCTCAGATAGTTACTGATCAGCCAGCAAAAATAAAAGTGTTTTACTTCCTGTCGCTGTGTTAAAAGGGTTCTGTTATTTATGGAGCTTTTTAAGCAATACAGCTGCCAAAATAACTCAGCAGTTTATATTCCCTGACCTTGCCGTAGTGCACTGAATTCATTAGTCTACTAGTTTTTGTTCAACATGTTGTTTACAGAAGATTTACACAATGCATATAACACAATATTTGGGCCATTGCCTGTGACACAGTGCTTTTGGATATAAAAGATAGAATTCAGAACTAAGTGAAACAGAATTTTTGCAGTAAAACTGGCACCAATTAAGTTATTGCTCTCTGTAGCAATCGGACTGTCAAACTGCCTCCCCCATATGATAAGACAGTGAGTGAGAAATTTCTGTGAACGGTTGCACAGCTACTACAGGATCTGCACATGCAGATGTAGGTATGTGAAAGGAGACGGCAATGAGAAGGAAAAGATGTAGGATGCAGAAAGAGGGAGAAAAAATTTCAGTGGAGAGAAATTTTAAATAGAGGTTACCATGGAAGGCTGAGTTGTGCAGTGAAAGATCTTTTCAAATTGTAATAGTTTATCAGTGCTTTGTATGCAAGGGAAAGCCTGCTGACTGAAGTCACTAATGGTTGCTTCTGCATTTTGAGCAACTCTGAATGAGGGAATTTCAGGAAAGAAGTCCGCTGTTCAAGCTAGGAAGTTGCAGGCTGATCACTAGCAAATGTTCATTTTGGAAATGCATTATTATAATGCAGACATCCACCACTGGAACTAGAGATGATGATCCTCCAGCTGGCAGTCACAATAGGTTGTTGTCTGCAAACAGCCCAGTGCTAATAGTGGAACATGGAAAGGACTGTTATTCATGAGAAAGGATTTTAGACATTATGACAGAAAGGAAAACCTCAAAGCTGAGTAGAAGGAATATTCTGGTGGCAGACATTTTCTTGTGAAGAAGAGAAGCTGACAGTGCAGCCTTACATTGCTGTAAGAATCAAGTTATCCAGACTTTTGAAATTTTAGAAATCAGGTTATACCATTCTGACTCAAAGGTACTGCTCAAGGTAATTTCTCTTGTTGTTTAAATGACAAATGTAATGTGAGGAACTGGATGAAAAAATACACAAGCTTACATAATCATACACAATTACCATAGGACTAGACCTGCAATTGTGCAAATTAGAATAGCCCATATCAACTCAGTTATCTCAGACTTCCTGAGCAGCATTTATAGTCATATCATAAACTTAATACAGGCTTCATAGTTCTATTGGTAACCTTGGAATTTATTTGTGATGGCTGTCGTGTTGTCAGACTTGGAGTTTAAACTGGACTGGACAGGTTTCAGTCAACAGGTGCACAATGGAATAACACCTCAGCCATAAAATACATTTGCCCAGTCTGAAAGCTGTAGACGACGAGTCTGCTGACAACACATTATCTTGGACAGCATGAGATTTGCATTGCCTAGGTGCAAGTTTACATTCATCTAAAGCAAGTGTAGCTGTTAAATCACGGTGCTGTTTGCTCACATTGTGTTGAAGCCACTGCAGGTTTTTCTCAAGAAGTTGTGCTCCTCCTCTCACTCCAGAGTAAATGGATATCTGAATAAAGCTTTTACCTGATGTCCAGCCTAGATGAATTCTTACTTCAAGAAATGAATTTATTGTGGTTTCTGGGAACAACTGAAACATAAACTGTACCATAATTGTCACGGTAATACTGCTAATAGCTTAGCAATATTAAATTTTTGAAAACTCCTGTTTATTGCTGCCTCCAGTTGTCACAATTTTATCATCATACAGTATTCTAATGAGAAGAAAAGTGTCAGCGTTTCAAACAAATTTGCAGCTTTAAACAATAGATCTCCTGGGAACTTGCCCATGCCCATGCCCTCCTTCTAAAGTTCAGATACAGCATTACAGAGCAAAAAAAAGAGGGAGTTACTCAGCCCAGGCTAGACAAGCGGAAAAGAAACTCTCAAACTCTGGAGGCAAAGATTATAATAAAGTTACTTTTCTGACAGAGGCTAGGCAAATTATTGAGGAAAACGTGTATGTGGTTGAGGAATGGCTTTCACTATTAGTCAGCACATTATAATTACTATCCTCAGAATATTGTGTAGGTTTTGATGGTCTGTTTAATGCTTTTCTAACTTTACTGCATGAATTTTATCTAGCCGAATATGACTACCTGCCAGTATCTCCCGAAATTAAAGAACTCTTTGAATACATAAGGAGGTACACTCCAAAAACAATAGAGATTGAACACAAACTGCAGCCTTTTATTTCAGATTAGAAATATTCAGCTAGAATAATTCGGCTAGATTGTAGTCACCGTCTGCTGGGGATCCGTGCTCCTCCAAGTCATCCTCCATAATATTTTTATGGATTTAAGATGGCTCTTCAACAGCAGAGCACATTAAAATACAAAGCCTCTGGGATTTCATTTCTTCTTCACCAAATACAGCAAACTAATAGTAAAGGAAAGAATACCGATGGATCATTGATATAGGACAAGCATTTATGTTGTGTAGAAATGGAGACTGCATGTGCAAATTTGTTCTTTTTATATTGCTCCCTTACAATATATCAAGCAATTATTTTATTTGTATGTTCACTAGCTTTTTGTTTTCCTTCATTAGGTTAGAAATCAAGATTCTTGAGACTTTATGATTTGCTCTAAGCACAGTTGTATCCCCCACATACCTTGATTTTAGATGAAATTAAAACCTGTGAAATAAAGCAGTTTGGTATTAATAAAAATCTCTTCTACATAAGAGAAACATAGACCAAAATAAAAATTGAATTAAATATTTTATCTAAAGTCCCTTAAGCTTTTATCTCAGCTTTTTTTACTCTATTAACATGCAGAAAGACTTTATGTTGCGACATATGCCTGTAATTCTACTTTGCCTGAGGTTATAGTAATTGGGTAACATTGACTTACTAAACCTTTTCTAGCAGTTTGAAATATTCAGAGACAGAGAGGAAATGCTACAGACTCTTAGCATTATTATGTTAAATTACTACACTGTGTCTAAGAGTCAATATTTTCTCAAGTTCATCAGTAATGATCCTGATCAAACATAAACAGCAGGGCAACTGCCTGAAGCACTGTCTGAGGCTTAGACTCACTTGTTCCCTCATCCCTGAATTTGATATTGCACCTCTCATTTGTAATGCCTCTCTAGACAGAAACAGCAGAGAAGAGACAACTTGTTAGGAACTGGACCAAGAAAAGGCTTCTTCAAATGAGACTGAAAAAAAAACATTTCAGAGGTATATACAAAGGCACACGATGTCCAGTTTGATATGCAATAATTAGCCATCTAATTTGCATCAGCATTTTCTAACTTTCAATGTTTTCTAGTATTAGTGACAAAATCTAAACTGTGAGGCATAGGAAATTTAATTCCAGGGGTATGATTTAAAGAGTTGTTGCATCTTCACTTCATACTAAGATGAGACAGACCAGCATCAGTCTTTCCTCTCTGCATGTTGTTCTCCAGTTGAAGGGAGACTGTGATTGGCAGGCAAGAAAAGAGCTGAGGGTTCATCCTAGGACATCACAGCTTCCACCCTTCTTGGCTTTAAGCACATTTTAATGTCCAATACCTGCATAACAATATTTAACATCAAGGTAGGACAACCAGATCTAGATTAAAAGTAACAGAAAAATTAATGCTAAATTGAGATCTCAACTTGAATCCAGGAAATTTTGAGGTTAGAAAATTTTATATTTCTCTTCAAATATGATTTGTGTTAGCTTATATCTTTACCTCATTCCATGTCCAGAATCTACAATAATGGACATTCGTGATGCAGGGAAAGTCTGCTATGGTTTCATAATGCAAAATAAATAGTGTGAATATCTCATCTCATACAGGACTTTAAGAGTTTTTTAAGGAAGATGACCACTTATTTAGATAGTTAATTTGACATAAGGTGAGATAAGCTAGTGTAAGTAATATCTTTTTGCTCCTGCTCCAGTTGGCTTGGTGCAGAGAGGCTCAAGATAACCCCTGTATATCCATCTTTTGCAATGGCTTTTAGAGACAAATGCAAGTCCAAAAATTCTTCCTATTAGAGTCAGATGATGAAGACAAGAAAGTTAGATGCCCATTGCCTCAGGTCAGATTGCCTTTGGAGCAATTTGGATGAAATGAACTCAAGCTACAGAAATACTGTAGCTAGCAATTTGCATGTATCTGCTCTGGTAAAAAAGAAAGAAAATCAGTATTGCCAGTATCCCAAATGTGATCAGTGTACTGGAGGTGCTTCGTCCAAAGGTGACACAGAAGTGCTGACTGCTCCCCATCACCAATAATATTTTGCCTTTTTCAATACCAGCCAATTATCAAGCTGGTAGATTGTTCAGTACAATGCAAAAGAAAAATTTCAGGGACGCATTTAGCCTACTACCAAGCCTGTGTTCCATCAGACACTGTAAATATATCTGAAAGTGGCACTACAGTTCAAAAGAAATAGTTAATCTGAAACAATTCCTCTGTAACAAGTCCTTCCTATCAAAAAACTCTTACAATTAGGGAACCAAATGATGAATCATCAGAAACTAGGTGCCTTAGACTCCTGATTACTTTTTTTTTTTTTTTTTACTTCAAACTTTAAAATGTCATGAGTTACCAGCAGCCCTCAGCATGGCAATTTTTTACCACAGTTTACATCTATATTGCTTAATTAATTTAAACACTGTAGCAGTTATTTTTTCAGAAAGATGTTTTGGCAGACAACTTTACAAAACAAGAAGGAGAAAAAAAAATACTAAAATCCTGTATAAGCATAAATTTAAGCAGATGTGAAGTGCGCAAGTGTTATTCATTAACATAATAAAGTCAGCATTAAATGTCAACCACGAATGTTTTTTACCTAATAAAAACAGATTATCCCAGAGTAATTAAACAAATTATGCTTAACATAACTTACATTCTCACAGTTAAGGTCAAATTAACAAGTCAGTGAGCTTCTAGAGAAAATGGCAGCTTCATTTAGTGCTTCAATAATGTTTTGTCATACATAGTGATATTTGCCTGGATAGTATTTTAAATTATTTGTGATCTTTCTTCTTATAATTGCTAACTGTTAGTAAAATGTAAGATTTACACGTCTTTTGTGCAATACCAGATCTGAGTAGAACTGAACACTGACAGTCCAGACCATGTCATGCTGATTAGCGGAAGTGGTAGTAAATAATGATATGACCTTTAAAAGGCTAATCTAGCTGTCGACAAATTTGGTACATGGGTTCTCTCCTTCAAAATCCTCAAACAGATGTAGAAAGATTCATGGCAATATAAAATTATTATGAAAAAAATATTATGGGCTACCCGGATATTAAATGCAAGCTGTTTTGTGCTAAAGTACAAGAAAATGATTTGTTATGATAAAACTCAACTACACCAACTTCATATCCATCTCTGAAAGAAAGAACAACCTGAATCTTTGTGAATTTTATTTATTTATTATTTTTTTTGGATACAGGTGCTTTGGGAATGTTAGGCCATATCATCAAATGTTAGATATGGAGTAGCAAACACCCTGCAGCACTACCCAATTTACTCCTTCGGGTGGCCAGTACAAGAAGCTATACTATTCCTATCCCTTGGGAGGACATACAAGGCCAAATCTTTTTCTTTCTTTCTTTTCTTCTTTCTTTTTCTTTCTTTTTTTCCTTCCTTCTTTCTTTCTTTCTTTCTTAATAATATGGTGAAGCAGAACCTGCAATTTTTCCCAAAAGAATAACAGCATCCACAATGCTGGTTTAAATGGAAAGGTCAAATCATGGCAGACAGAATAATAGAGCGTGGTAATATTGACGACAGATCTTGGAGTCAAATCTGCCATGATCCAGACTGCTTTTCACATACAGTAATGCAGTCTCAGTTCCAATGCTATTTGAAACAGAAGTGATAGTTTGCAAGTGCAAAGTGTGTTGTACTTGCTATGTACATAGGTAACTACGTTTGGAGAGGCAAGTCATTTCATGGGGGTTTGATATTCCCATCCAGAGAACAGAGCATTTTTACCTTCGTACAGAACATTTTACCCTCATTATTGATATCCTACTTTGAGCCAATTCAAAAAGAGAGTGTACACCGCGCATCATTTCCTAGGATAGTTTCAGTAAAAGAACTCAACTTGGACACCCCCACCGTAGTGTACTCAAAACAAATTACTGGTTTTCAAAAGCCGTTTTGAAAGGACAATTCCACTGTATTTTACAATGAGGCAATCTACTTTTACAAGAATAATGCCATGCTCAGAGTTTCTTATAGGTGCCTAATTTCTGTCTCTTGCTTTCTGATTCTTGGGTCACTATCATTTATTTACTAAATTTTATGCTGTTGAGAAGCATCATAATAGCTACAACACATTTTTCTTTTGATTTTCTGAAGAGAATTGTAACCTCCATTGGTGTTTCTATATGTGCCTAGGGATTAAAGGGAAAAAAAACAGAACATTTCTGTGGTGACCATGTAGCAATGGTGAATAGTATATTGTTGCTTTGCTTAATTCATTATCCTGACATCTGTACTAATTATGTCACAAGACCTTTTAAAAACAGAAATGTTCTGTCTTTCTGATATACATCGATTTCAAACCTATCCCATTGTGTTGCTCAATTTCAGCATGGAAAAGAATTATTACAGATAAAAATTACTTCAGCTATTCATGGCTAGAAGAAATCATTTTCTGTGAGTGCTGTATTGTAATATCATTTTTATGTGAAAGAAAAAGATTTGTTTTGAGAGGACAAATATCCTTCTTTGTTAGTTTCACACAACCCTTATTTTCTCTAGGTCTATTTCCTTTCCAACCTGCATACAAGATACTGTTGCATATAGAAATGTTGTTGACATACACTCTCTGCTATTTGTTCAGCTTGCAGAATGTAATTAAACTGATGTTCATCCTGAATAACATCAGATGTATTTTCTTATATAGGATAAATTCAGTCACTCCAAGTATTGGCTTCACTTAAGCTTTTCCGGAGACCTAGAGTAATTCAGAAACCATCACCATATGTTCATAAATTTTGTTCGTTTGTTTTTTGTTTTCATTTTTTAAGTCTCCTGCATATCTCCCCACTTCAGTTTATGTTAGTTTATTGAAAGCTATTATTTCCAAACAACTAAATAAGCAGAAGCCTTGTGTTGGTTGTGTATATACTGCTATTACATTATAATATATCAATATTGTCTTTATATAAACTCATTCCAATGTCAGCATTGCTCAGTAGAATCAGCTGAGAAGTAGGCCTTGTGCAAATGCAACACGAAGTACTAAACCAAAGTTTCAAGTAACGTTAAAAGAAAATTGTTTACAGTTTAAAATAAGGGTTAAGTTCAAAGGTCCCATAATTCAATTCATTAGAGTTTTTGCAAATTGTACCATGAAAAGAATTTTTCATAAAAAGTTCTGATTAGTAAATGGAGCAATGAAATATCTTGACTTATCCTTTTTTTTTTTTTTTTTCTTCTCCTTTTACATTTATTTATTTATTTATTTATTTAGAAGTTATTGTTCTGGGTCTGGCTGAGATGAAGTTAACTTTCTCTGCAGCAGCCCATACAGTGCTGTGCTCTGCAGTTGCAGCCAGAACAGCACTGGTATCACACTGGCGTTATGTCTACTGTTGAGCAGTGCTGGCATAGCTTCAGGACTCCCTCTAATCCCTCAGCTTCAGCAGGCTGGGGGTGGGCAAGAGGTGAAGAAGGAACATCACCAGGGCAGCTGCCCTAAACTGACCAAAGGGATATTCCATGCCATATGATGTCACCCTCAGCAATAAAAGGTGGAAAAAAGAAGGAGAGTGGAGGGGTGCCCTCTCATTGTGAAACAATGTCCTCTTGAACAAGAGCTACATGCGTTGAGGTCCAGCTTCAAGGACACAGTCAAGCATTGCTTGTCAGTGGGAAGTAGAGAGTAATTTCTTTACTCTGCACTTCCACATGGACTTTGTTTGTTTGTGGTTGTTTTTTTTGTTTGTTTTGTTTTCCTTTTTCCCTTTCCCTTTCTCTTTTGCCTTTAGTTAAATTACTTAATTAGTAATAATTTTCCCTTAATAATTATTTTTCCTTTAGTTAAATTATCCTTATCTCAGCTCATGAGTTGTTTCTTTCCTTTTCTTCTTCCCGTCTTCTTCTGAGGAGGGGCAGTGAGAAAGCGGTTGTGGTGGAGTTCAGCTGCCTAGAAAGGTAAAACTACCACAGTTATTTAACTTTCAAATCTACCTATAAATGTTTAAAACTGAAAATTAAATTAAACTTTAATTAAAGCCTTTTTTTGCTTTTCCTTTTCTTTTTTGTTTATCTAAAAATCTGAGGGAGAAGAAATCATTTTACAATTCTGAAGTTTTTCTTTCCTTTTCATGAGGAATATATTCACTTGCTTTTTTGCTGGAGAAGAGACAAAAGAAAAGTGGAATGATTTTTTTTTCCATTTTCATTGATATTTACTTCTCATATAAAGAAAATAAATAAATAAATTTAAAACACACACACAAATCCCTTGTGAGTTAACAGCTACTGTCGCTAGCAAGGTCCAAAGACATAGAACTGGTAAACATGAGTAGTTCTAAAGAACATATTTAAGATAAAAACATAGAAATTTATTTGGAGATTTAATAACTGTTACTTCCATTATTGTTGCTTGTTTCTCTCCAATTAAAATTAGTGAGAACCTTGTGACTAAAATTCTATAAAGCTCTTTGAAAATAAGCAAGTATGTTAACTCACCAAAAGAGGACCTACAAAATTCAAACAATATTTGGGACCACATGCATCATGCTACTATTAAAAGAGGAAATGGCATATTCTCAGTTTTACCTCTGATGACTTCTAACCTTGATTTGGTCTTACTGAAATTAACTAGAACAAACCCTTGTCTGTCAGAGACCATAAACTGTAAGAGAAGACAGTGGTGACATCAGGAATGAGTAAGATACCTAACTGAATGTCTTCAGTACTCTATTGCCTTCTGCAGTGCACCCCTTCCATTGATTCTATGGGTTTGTTTAGGATTCTAAACAAAATTTACCATTTTATACTAAATTATCTTAGCTAGACAATGTGGTGTTATGGCTCTCCATGCTGAGAACCTAGACAAGCCAACCTGATGGATCTCATTTTGAATAATTTCTCAAAGCAGCACACTGAATCTCAGTACTTCTGTTTGAATAATACGTCAGAACAGGACTGTGAGCTAGAGAAGGCAGTAGTGAAGGGGCAGGTAAGACTTGCCTCACCACTATCCTTTTTTCAGCTTACTGCTTCAGGGGAAATAAATTTCATTACATAATTTGATTTTGCGGAAGGTCTTGGAAATGTTACAGACTTTTCTAGAGGCAGGGTTACAACAACTCAAAAATGATAGCTGATTTGTTGACAATTAAAGATAAAATCAAGTTTTATTTTCATGCCTGAGAGCCATAGCAGTTCTTTTCAGCAGTGCACACTGCCCAAACAAGCTTATACTACAAAAAAAAATAAAATAAAATAAAAATCATGTGTCAACACACATGGAAGTTTGCAGCTGGTATCTCTATCAATTACTAATCCTCAATGTGTGTCATGCTGAAACCAAGAAACAAGAGTTTCTATCTTCTATTAATTTTAGCTGTAATTTGTAAGCTGTGGAGAAGAGGACAGACCTGTGTTCCCTTGCTAAATCATCACCAAGGTAAACAAACGCCAAATGCTGTACTTGTGAAAGAATAACCCCAGACACCAGGACAGCCTGGATGCTGATTGCCTTTAAAGCACTTTTGCAAAATAGGATCTGGAGGTTCTGGTGGACACCAAGTTGAAGATGAGCCAGCAATGTGCCTTTCTGGCAAAGACAGCCAACGGCATCCTGGACTGCATTAGGCAAAACATGATCACTCCCCTTTATTCAGCGTTGGTGAGACACAACTGGAGTGCAGGACCAGTCCTGGGCTCCTCAGGACAAGAAAGACATGGACATACTGGTCCAGTGAAGGACCACAAAGATGATGAAGGGACTGAAGCATCTCTCATACAAGGAAAGCCTGAGAAAGCCAGGACTGTTTAGTCTGGAGTCTGTCTCAGGGCCATCTTTTCCATTTGTGCAAATATGTGATAGAAGAGTTGAAAGAAGACAGACTCTCTGCCATAGTGCCCAGTGGCAGGGCAATACACAGTGGGCACAAACTGATATAGAGTAAATTCTTTTTCAACATACGAAAAAGTTGTGGGATTGCGGTTTTCTCTTTTTTTGTTGTTGCTGTTGTTGGTTATGGTTTTGTTTGGGTTTTGTTTTGGTTTTTGATTATTTTTGGCTTGTGTGTGATTAAACACTAGAGCAGATAGCCCCAAGAGACTGTGGAGTCTACAGCCTTAAAAACCAGACTGGATGCAGTCCTGAACACCTGTTGTAGGTAATAATCTTCCTGAAAAGCACATGGATTTAACTGGAGGCAGTGCAAATTTCAGGCTGGTCTGCCATATATTGGTGAGGGCATCCTCAGATCCCTCAGGCTGTGGCTGAGAGCTCTGTTCTATAAAAAATGCAAAGGCGTGAAGGAAAAACAGGAATTTAAAAGAAAAGAAAAACAACAAAAAAAAGAGAGAGAGAAAGAAATGCATGAGCAATGTACAAATCAATACACTTTTTTTTTTTTTCTACAGAGAGAAAGTGCTTTTTTAGCAAGTATAGTGACAACCAGTGTTTTAGCCAAAACAAACAGATAAATTATGTTTAATTAAGGGAGGTAATATGGTGTTCTTTGTACGTATGGATACACACCTCTGGAAGGCAGAGCCATATGAATTCTGTGAGCTCCTTCCACTTTGGCAGAAGCAAACCTCCAGAATTCAGAAAGAACATGTCATTCCTACTAGAGTAACTTGTACACCCAGACACTTCATTTGGCTTTTATTTTCTACATGATCTCTGCAGCTTCCATATAACACAACTAGTCACAGTTGTCTATAGGTCCCTAGGTATAAAAACAGAAGTCTAAGCGTTACTTTCTATATTAAAAACAACATCAACAACAAAACTTCTTTTCTATATCCAAAAATACAATTCTTGTCCTGAAAACAAACAAAACAAACAAAAAAACAAACAAACGATTATTCTTTGTAAGGGCAATAACAAGATGTTTTCTATGCTAGATAGCATTAGATTAATATATGGTGACAGAAAATATGTAAATTCCATTGATGTGAAATACACACTGAGGACATTCTTGCCACTAATAAAAACATAGACAAATTGGGGAAAGTTACATTGTGCTAAAAAAGAATTTTGTGTTTATGGATTGTTTATTATTAGCTTCCAAAACATCATTTGTTTCACTATGCCTCAGATAAAAGGAGATATAATTTGCCATATGCCCTAAAGACTTAAGAAATAGACAAATGATTGTTGTCTTTCTTGGCTTATGGGGGTATTTCTTCAGTTTGAGTTTGTTTTGCTTTTTTCCTCAGAGAAAAGTGAGGCAAATCAGGGCTGACGGAAATTTTCGTCTATGGCTCTAGAAAATGATATAGTTATAGCTCATACACAGCAGGTGAAAGTTTGCATGTCTTGGTCAGTTTTTCATAAATCCTAAAAGGACATTTACCTTTACAAACTAAAAGTGATGACTTTGTAGCCCAGCTGTTATAAATCAGCCTCTGATCCATATTTCATTGCTTAGCTTAAAGGTCCAGACTTCCACAAGTGTCAGTCAACCATAAGCTCCTGTTGTTTTCTGCATAGGCAAAGCATTTGAAAATCAGATTTTGTGTTTTATGCCCTGCATGAGTATTTAACATTCTCACCCTAAAAGCCCAAGATGAAAAATCTGGCAGGGCCACCTAGAGCCAGTTGCCCAAGACCAAGTCCAGACGGTTTTTGAATATCTTCAGCGATGGAAACTCCACAACCTCTGTGGGTATCCTGACTCATTGAAAACATTCGCTGAAGAACTGGATGATTAATGGTGGCTGGAAAGAGAAAAAAGTCTGAATGCCATATACAGCAAAGAATAGTAAACATAGAGACAAGAAAGTCTTGCCATCTGAAATAAATTATGTTGGACTAAACTACAATATAAACTGCAATTCAGTTATGAAGTCTACTTTAATAAATATAAAGTGTGTCTTTCTGCATCAATTCTTCCCAAACTAAATACATATTAAAAATAATTACAAGGTACCAAAGTTATCATCAAATGGGGAAAGTAAGCACTTGTACTTTGAAGAGAGAATGTAAATATTTTAAGGTTACTGAAAAGTACAATGCTGTTGGACCCTGGAGAGGAGCCGTTTCTTGGTCTCGCTTTGGTCCTCTGGAATCAATCACAGACCACAGATATCACCATCAAGTATTTAAATTCCATCTTATCTCTTTATCTATCCTTAGGTTTCTGTTGGTTTGTGTTTTGTTTTCTCTTGCCTTGTTTCCATTTGCTTTGTGTGTGTGTGGTTTTATTTATTTATTTATTTATTTGCTTTGCTTATGTAGTAAATCCATCCGTTTACAGGACTGTTTGCATGGCTTAGAGGGAATGGTATTAACTACTGAAGATACTCTACCCTATGTGAACAGAACCTGAAAGCTCTACGGAGCCATGCATGACTGTCTTTTGCAAGCAGGGATACCGTGGAGAAGATGCATGCAAACAGTTGGGTGTTTTTCTCAAAAGAGTTTGTTAGCTGTATTTCAGACATCTTGACAATTATATGTCAAATGCATGTTCACATGACTACATTCATTTAGATTCTCAAGGTGGCCTAAAATTAAATGCTTTTTTTTTTCCCTTGTAAAGACACACAAAGGTCTGAAAATGTATTGTTCTTTATTTATTTATATCATTTTTCAGTCCTAAGTTCATTTCAGTTGAAGAAGCAAAGGATTAACCTATAAACCAAGACCTCTCAAATATACAAAAAGCTGTTGTTACTCCCAAGGGCAAACTTTGAGTATGTAATTTACTGATCATTAAGGCTGCATGAAAAATCCTTTCAGTGAAGAAAATGAGCAGAAAATCATGTTTTGATGTCTCAGTGCAGAAATATATATATATATAACATTTTGTTTCTTTGATATTTTTTTTCATTTCCTGGAAAACAAAAAAAAAATATATGACATTATTTTGCTTGAGGTTTTGATTTTTTTCCTTCCAAGAGTGAAGCCAGGTTTTTATGTTTGGAATCTTTCTCACTTGTAATATTTCTAGGAGAGAAGAGCACAAGTTTTACTGATTCAAAAAAAAAAAAAAAAAAAAAAAAGCTTGTCTTAGAAGATAAAAAGGGCAGATTTTCATATCTTTCCCCATTACTAATGGCTTGTCTTTCCTGGGAGGCTGCATCATGTTAGGGAAATGTTTTAATGAGAATGGTTTCTGATTTTATCACAGACAAATTCTCACCAAAAGAAAGTGTTTGCAAATCCATACTCACTTTCTTGTTAACTGTCCTATTCTTCAGCCCTGTAGTTTTTTTGAAAATAGGCAAAATTTATGAGATGGCAAACACTGAAGGCTATTGTATGTGCAGAACTTTTTTTATAGTAGGGAAGAACATGTCAAGAACATGTCTCTGGTGAGTCTCCCATAATCAGAGGAACAACTCAAATATTTTTAAATAAAAAATGGAAATCTACACAGAAGTCTTGCATATCACAAGCCACAGTACCTCACATTAATTTGTGCAGAAAGTGTAGGGAATTCTATCTTAAGTGTGGTTTATATTTTAGAGGAAGTAAAAATCCAGCTGAGGCGAAATTCACCTATTTCTTAGGTTAGCTGCCAAAAATATATTTATCTTTAAGTCAGAAGATCTCACTGTTCTTGGACTGAAAAATTAAAATTCTATAATAGTGTTGTGGTTTAGCCCGGCTGGCAGCCAAACACCACACAGCCGTTCGCTCACCCTCCCCCCTCCCTCTCTGGGATGGGGGAGAGAAACGGGAAAGTGAAGCCCGTGAGTTGAGATAAAGACAGTTTATTAAGACAGGAAAAATAATAATAACAATAACAATAACAATAACAATAATAATAATAGTATTAATAATAATAATGTGTACGAAATAAGTGATGCACAATGCAATTGCTCACCACCCGCTGACCGATGCCCAGCCTATCCCCGAGCAGCCGGCCCCCCACACCCCAGCTAGCCACCCCTATATATTGTTCAGCATGACGTCAGATGGTATTGAATACCCCTTCGGCCAGTTTGGGTCAGCTGTCCTGGGTCTGTCCCCTCCCAGCTCCTGCTGCACCCGTAGCCTGCTCGCTGGCAGGACAGAGCGAGAAGCTGAAAAGTCCTTGGCTTGGTGTAAGCGCTGCTCTACAACAATTAAAACATCAGCATGTTATCAGCGCTCTTCTCATTCTAATCCAAAACATAGCACCCTACCAGCTACTAGGAGGAAAATTAACTCTGTCCTAACTGAAACCAGGACAAATAGCTAAACATTTATATACAGGTAGAAAGCATGTAATTGTATTCTGGATTCTCTTCTTATGTCACAAAAGTAATGGGAAAAAAATCTAAAATCAGTAAAGAATAAGCAGATTTTTCCCCTATAAGACTTCAGGTTCATCAAAGCCTACTACTAGCGCAGCAAAATAATGCTTGCATCTTGCCACCACTTCAATGACATGAGTGAGACTTGATGTTATCCAGCTCATGTTGCAGGCTGAGGATAAATAAATATGTATTTTAGTGGAGGACACTGTGGGTAATGATCTTCAGCAGAAGGGAAAAATGAGTCTAGAAATACACAAGAAACTGAAGAAAAAGGAAGGACTGATTATGCTGTTTGAAACAGCCCAATTTAGATGATAATCCATAGGTTACCAGTTCTTAATGAAGAAGACAATAGAAATGTACCCACAAAAATTTAGAGCCTAGCATGTGAATCTGAATTTCATGCTCCAGAGTAATGCCTGGCCTTCTGAAAACTCCATCTATTTTAGAAAGCAAGGTGTGGATGATTTTGGAAATGTTGCTCTTGCCATAAGTTTCAGTGGGAAATAACTGGACTGGTTATGCTTTCTAGTCTTCCTACTAAATGTGCCACACTAGATTAAGGTAGGTTTTATAACATTTACCTCTTAATACACTATTTTACGTCTTAATACATTATATCCATTTTACATTTATGACCATGTAGTAAATTTTCATTGCTGCTGGTTTTATTGCATGTAGGTTGAACTGAGTTCAAATGAATACTCCTATTTACCTGGAAACAACCAATTGCAGTAAGCAATACTGAAGTTCTAAAATAAAGAGCAAGTATCATCCTCCTGTGCTTCCAGGAAGCGTCTATTGCTGATACAAAACATCAGATTCAAAAATTGTGTTTGTCTTTTGTTTTTAAACATAACACTTTCAAAAGATAATCCGCAATGTGCCAACAATTTGAAAAGTCATAGGAGATATTGAGATGTATTTCACTTTAAAAAATCTCATGATTGTTCCTATACATTTATGATTTTGCAGGACTGAAGTTTTATTTTTTCATTGCGTATAAGGTAAAAGAAGGGGATATGGGAGAGCTTCATATGTTTACATGTTTCAGTGCATTTATCACTATCAGTGAACAGGTTTTGGCCACACATATTTATTTTTTAAGTACATGGGATTTGTTTTATCTGTCTTACTGTCCAGATGTAAGTTAACATGGCATCCTGATGTTGAAAATTTGACCTTTTTCTAGTAAATCTTTATATATATATATACAACATACATATAACCTCAGATTACTAGTTGGCCTCTTATATCCATTTTACTTTATAGTTAATTGACTGATTTAAAATAACCTATTGGAAATAAAGGAAATACACTTTAATTAAGTGTAAATTAGCTCTCCCTTTGCTCTTAAAAATAGAAGGACTCATTCAATTCTTTTACATGAAAATCTCCTTAGACTGGGAGACTGACAAACAAATATACTGATGTTATTTGGTGCACAGTACCCTCCCCCCCCCGTTTCTCTGGATTTTTGCAAAATCCGGGGGCCGTGCATTTTAGCATATACACAACCCCATCTGCAGCTTCAGCAAATGGTAAGCAGTCTGAACAGCAGGCAAAAAGCAAGCCTTGGAGAATTACTATAAAAACAGATCATTCCATACCTATCCAAAGAACAGAGCTAACAGGATATTGTTTAGTCAAATACTAAGGGTAAAAAGTCAGACTTCATGGAATTAGAAAAGAGCTCAATGGGAACCCAGCTTCAAATTCCCTTAATACCCTTTTTCTAAAGGTCAGACATTCAGGATGTTTCCAGATTGATTTGCTACAGATGGATAATTTGTGTTAGCTCAATTATAAATCCTTTGTTGTATACGGATTCTTATAAACTCTTTCCCTTGGTCTTCTGTCCATATCTTCATAGAGTTGAGCTTAACAGTCCCTTGTGAAAGTTCAGCTACCAGACTAGTTTTATAAGCACCTTTCTTCTATCTTACTGCAGTTCAAAGCACTCCATGCCCACAGAACCCTCTTGTATGCTGGATTGTTCCTATATGACAAACATATTGCTTTCTCTTTGGAAAACAAAATAGATAACTATATTCTCTTTTGCTGGTCTTCTTTTTCTTTTTTTTTTTTTTTTTTTCTGGAAAACTGCACGTCTCTTTTTAAGCAGGCCAGTTCAGAAATGCATGCTCAAATTCTCTTATTTTTTATCTTTGCAGCTCAGTATCTGAAAATCAAATGGAATCTGTGAATAGAAGTTCTTTTAGACAGCAGAGCTCATTCACACTGACACTAGAGTATTGAATTCATCCTCTAAAAGAATTACTCACAAAAACTGCAAAAAACTCTACTACCACTCAGCAAAAGGGAAGGCAAGTGTCATTTTCATGAAGGGTTCTTGCAAGCAGAGAAAAAAAGATACATTTTCAAACTCAACAAATTATTGTTTCCTAACAAATGGATGCTACTTGAAAGGTTTAGTGTGATAGAATCAACTTTCATGTTGTTCTTTAAAACTGACTTTCAATAAGATAAAACATCCAAATAATGTGAAACATAACTTTGAAAAACGTATTTAAAAAGGAAGTTGAATCACTTCGCTCTCCATCATATTTGAAAAATCATGGTTGTCAGGTGAAGTCCCCGGTGACTGGAAAAAGGGAAACATTACTCCTATTTTTAAGAAAGGGAGAAAGGAAGACCTGGGGAACTACAGGCTGGTGAGCCTCACCTCTGTGCCTGGGAAGATCATGGAGCAGATCCTCCTGGAAGACATGTTAAGGCATGCATGAGATAAAGAGGTGATCTGAGACAGCCATCATGGCTTCGCCAAAGGCAGATCTTGCCTAACCAATCTGGTGGCCTTCTATGATGGAGTGACGACATCGGTGGACAAAGGAAGGGTGATAGATATCATCTACCTGGACTTGAGCACAGCCTTTGATATGGTTCCTCAGCACATTCTTCTCTCTAAATTGGAGAGGATGGATTTGAAGGATGGACTGATAGGTGAATAAAGAATTGATTGACTCGTCACAGCCAAAGGGTTGTGGTCAATGGTTCTATGTCTGGGTGGAGGCCAGTCACAAGTGGTGTCCCTCAGGGATCGGTCTTGGGACCAGTGCTCTTGAACATCTTTATCAATAACATAGACAACAGAATCGAGTGCACCCTCAGCAAGTTTGCAGAAGCCACCAAGCTGAGTGGTGCAGTCAATACAATAGAGGGAAGGGATGCCATCCAGAGGGACCTGGACAGGCTGGAGAAGTGGGCCCATAAGAACCTAATGAGATTCAACAAGGCCACCTGCAAGGTGCTGCACTTGGGCTGGGGAAATCCCAGGTATTTATATAGACTGACTGAAGAGGAACTTGAGAGCAGCCCTGTGGAGAAGGACTTGGAGGTCCTGCTGGACACGAAGCTGGACATGAGCTGGCAGTGCGCACTTGCAGCCTGGAAGGCCAACTACATCCTTGGCTGTATTAAAAAAGGGGTGGCCAGCAGGGAGAGGGAGGTGATTGTCCCCCTATGCTCTACTCTTGTGAGACCCCACCTGGAATACTGCATGCAGGCCTGGGGCCCCCAGCACAAGAAGGATGTGGAGCTCTTGGAATGGGTCCAGAGGAGGGCCACTAAGATGATCAGAGAGCTGGAGCACCTCTCCTATGCAGAAAGGTTGAGGAAACTGGGCTTGTCTAGCTTGGAGAAGAGAAGGCTCTGGGGAGACCTCATTGTGGCCTTCCAGTACTTGAAGGGAGCATATAAATAGGAGGGGGAACACCTATTTACATGTGTTCATAGTGATAGGACAAGGGGGAATGGTTTTAAACTAAAATAGGTGAGATTTAGGTTGGAAATTAGGAGAAAGTTTTTCACTCTGAGGGTGGTGAGACACTGGAATAGGTTGCCCAGAGAGCTTGTGAATGCCCCATCCCTGGAGGCATTCAAGACCAAGCTGGATGCAGCTCTGGGCAGCCTGATCTAGTGGCTGACAACCCTGCCCAGAGTAGGGGGGTTGAAACTAGATCATCTTTAAGGTCCTTTTCAACCCAGGCCATTCTGTGATTCTATGAAATATGACCAGCACACTACTTTGACATTGCTTGATCTTTTGATTTGTTTTTATTCTGAATACACCTTCTTTGGATATCAATCTAATTTTTAACTATGGCTAGAGTGCAGTAGAACATGTTCCCCCTAAACTAACTTTCTCTAAGTATCTGTCAAAAAAAAAAAAAAAAAAAAAAAAAAAGATATTCTCAGATCCAAAATGCATTGGACTGGGCATAACAACAGATTGTGAGGAATTTGCTTGCCAGCTAAACATGACAGCTTTTCTCTCTTTTAAGCACAGATCAAGGACAGAAACCAAGGAAGTGCAAAGGACATTAGCCACGCTGGATAGGAAACATATCATCTTTTCCCAAGCTAGTCACCGCAGTTAATGGTTATCTCTTACAACACTCTGAGTCAGAGCATATTATACAGTTTGAGAAGTTGAGAACAAAATAGCAAGGAAGTCTTGGAGTAAATTTAATTAACTGGACATCTCCTGCAGCCTACCAAACCAAAGCTCCATTAATCATTGTCATATACCTCATGAGGCTATTTATCTATCACCTCTGTCGCATAAGGCATTAGGATAAAGCAGAAGGATCAAGGAAGTGCTGGTCTGCCTTCTAGCAATGTGGGATGCTTCTTCCTGCTGGCTTGGGGAAGGGCTTGTACAAGGCACAGGACTGGAAACCAGCAGCCTCCAAGTTTTGAGTGTTCATCAGATGCTCACCTTATCTTTTAGACAGACCTAATAAGCTCCTCATTCTGAGACAAGACAAAGACATCAGGCTGTATTTAAAAGAAAACTGTGCCCTGCCTGTGAATACCTGTATACTAAAAGAACTGATTTTATCAAAATCACAGACCATGTGATAAAGAACAACTAAGTCTTGTCTTCAAAACTGAAGATTTATGTGCTTGTCTCTTAAGTGCACCCACTAGCACATAAATCCATTCATATTTTCTCTTTTTTTTCTCTTTTTTTTTTTTTCTCATTGTTTTCTATGGACTAAGTGGTCATACAAGAGTCAGGACTGGATTTCTCAGAGTGAAAAATGTAGTGCATTAGCAAACTACTAGTTCATCTGTTTTCTGAACCTCAGTTTTGTTTTCTTGCCATCACATAAATGCAACCTGCAGTTTTGAGAGGTAAACAATTAAAAATATATTATTTAGTAGAAATTTAATAAAGAAGACTGTGAACCAGTAAAAAAAATGTTGCAGGAAGGCTTTGGCAGAATTTTTTACAAGTGTTTGTTTTTTTGGAGGTCAAAGCCTAAGGTCTGGGGAATGGGTTTATTAGCTGATTGTAAAAATTTTACAACACCTGCAAAGCCAAAGCCCATTTTAAACCAATGTCATGTATAAGGATTATTTGTGCCCTTATATGACACGCTGTTGTGAGGAACCAGTCAAACTTATCCCTAACTGATTAATTAGCTTTGAAAATCTTAGCGTTTTGCTTTCTTGTCCCTACACAAGACATCTTAGCAGTGTGAAAGCTGCAGACCTCTGACTGCTTTTAAGCTGCATGCCTCTGTACCAGAGACTGGCAACCATCAAGACAGGCTGCTCACTGCTCACTGCCTGCAGATAGCTGCCCTCTGAAATCGCCTTGCACACTGCCTCTCGGGGTCATGGCTTTATGGGAAAGAAGTGCTCTGCATCATCCGTGTAGGAGACTGAAACTTGTGAGACTCAATCAAACCACCACAAATTGGAGCTAGCAGAAAATGAAGCTGCACACCCTTTTCTCTTTGCACCAAGTAGAACCATTGCTTTTCGTTGGTCTACAACAGCGGGGTATTGCACCTCCATACTGATCCACCAGATGTGAAACTATCACCATGGACTGAGTGAACGGCCAGGTCAAGCCAGAAAGCACTGGGAAGACACAAGAAGGAAATGTGGCTGATGTTCACAGCAACATCGTTCCCACCACTCCCACCTAACAGGAACTTTCAATTTGCTGAGTCTTGAAAATTTCAAATGTCTCTGATGAAACACAGTTTTGTACATAAGCTTGTTTGAAAAAGTCTATATCCATTTTTCTTCATTATTTTGAAAAATGGGAGATCTGATTCTTTCCCTGGTGAAATGGTTAGACTTAAAAAGCTATTTACTGCCTCCTAGCAAACCCCACAATAGCACAGCCCTGCCTCTGGGCTTAAGAAGAAAAGTGGCTGCTCCAGCACCACATGTAACAGACAACAGAAACAATGAGGCTGAGTTTATTCTACCCCAAAAAGCTAATCTCCGCGCTAACGTGATCTGTAGGTCTGCATGTTACATCAACATTGATAATCATATCCATCCCTTCTGGGGAATAAATTATAAATCTGTATATATTTTTATATATAGATATGTATATATAAATATAGTGCTTACCTAAAATATATAGGTGTTAAGAAATGCGCAATTTATGCATAGGAATAGAACAAGAACACTCCAACCATTACTCCTTTTTTCAGTTCTCCAGAGATGTTTAAGCTTCCAGAACTGTGGTACTCTGTATACAGTTTTGGTAGCAAGAAGAGAAACTCCGTTTCCTGCTCTTGACATTCCAATCTCATATTTATGAGGACAACAGTAGACAAAAAATGTGTTTTTTAGACATCAGTTTATACAGCCATGAATACTATAGCAAGCTTACCTGAGGATGAAATGGATACAGTAAATTTGGGACCATAAGATCTTCCTTTGGTGGAAGGATTCTGGTGGTATTATTTTGCTTGACTGTCTGCTTTGCAGGTGATGACATGTTCCATGTACACAGTTTGACTCGTGTAGTTGCTGGGCTAACTTCTATGCACTTACGCAGATCTGATGCATCCACGTGAATATGAATAACCTACAATAAGGTTACAACCTACAATAAGAGAAAGAACAATCCATGAAGATCAACAGGACTGTAGTTGTCTTTACAGTCCAGAGTTCATTTATTTCAGCAGATGTTCAGGACTTCGGAAGAACTGGTTATTACATCTTTTGCTTGAACAAGAATACACATCCTTGGTGCTAACTACATTTTTAATTCAAAATTTCTTTGTGTCACAAAGTAGGTGGTTTATATATAAATATATATATCCCATTTCTAACCTGGAAAATCTGTTTAAAAACATTTTATCATGTCTGAATGTATGTATGCAAGACTTTGTATTCAAAGTATATTTTGAAACATTTATTTACCTTGATGAATTTGCTAACTAATTCATGTTAACATTAACAAATGTTATGACAAATAAGACCTTGTCCTGAGAGAAGAATCTGCCATACAGTCACTTATCACTCTGGAGAGTCAGAGGCTCTGAATATATATGAACCAACAAAACAACAACAACAACAAAAAATCATTTTTTCTCTCCTCTGTGGGGATCAGCAGAAAGTAATTTAAAAAAGCAGTGGGGGTGTCAGAAAGGAACGTTCCTTGCCCTGAAATGAGGTGTTTTCTCCATGAATTCTATCAAATCATTCCATCCTTTCCAAGAAGTGATCGATTCTGTTAATTAAATAGGCTGCAGGGTAGCAGCAAGCTTGTTCTACATCATTGTTTCTCCTTCTGTTTCAAAAGTGGTTTTTCCTGCTCCCAGTTCTACATTAGTGTGCTGGAGAGCAATGATGCAATTGTGTGGGAAATCTCAGGCTCGGGTAGCAATGTCACTGTAACAAACAGAAAGAACTTTGTAGCAATAGAAAGTTAATAACGGAAATAGGTGATGGTGCTGTGTTTTACAAAGAAACTTTAGGGGGGGAAAAAAAAGCATAAAACACAAACAGAGCAGGATGTTTAAGCATGGGAGGTTATTAACTGGGTAATTTCTCTCTCTTGTTATTCTTATAGTCTTAGGCGGAGTTATATATCAGCATTGCTAATGCATTTACTTTCTCAACAACACTCTATAATGGGAGTGTTCCCTACAAGGGAAGCCAAAGTTTTTTCAACAAATTGGTTTGTCTGGGAGTTGCTGAGGACAACAACAACAAAATAGCAAAGCTTGCCTGGAAGCATCCCGACTTTCAGACTCATCTTTGAAATCATTAAAGGACAACCAGTTTTTGTTCCTGGTTTATTTGCTGAGTGCCACCTTTCAAAAGCACTTTGGAAAACCTCTCAAAGCTCACAGTTAGATAGGTGTAACTGGTGGATTTGCTCAGGGAGCAGCCAGAGATCTACTCCTGTCCCCCCAGCTTTGGTTAGTGATCACCTGGAAGGAGGTTGTGGTTTCTGTCCCACCTGGCACTTGCCATTTGAAAGAAACAAGACAGGAGATGTGACCCCCGTAAAACAGGGTTAACTGAGTCTATAGGCCAGGAAGATGTTTACTCTCTCTGCCTCAGTCCCCTACCATGCAAAGTACAAATAATGATGTTTATCTTCTCCCTCCTTTTGTCTTTCCATTGCTAAGCTGAAGTCAATAAACTCCTCAGGACCAGGCTGTCTCTTGATAGGCATGTGTTCAGTGCCTAATACCACAAACACAGCCCTTCAGAGACTTCTAGTAAAACCTATACACATTATCTGGCTATTTACAAGTAGGCTGGAAAACCTAAAGATTTTCATTTCGTTTTTTTGGGTTTTAACAGCCCATGATTCCTGTAGCCTGAAAAGGGAAAAGTTGTTATTATCCTTAAGTGATTCCTAAATAGGCAGAAGTTCACAGCTTTTTGTTTGGTTGGTTGGTTGTTTGTTTTTGTTTTTGTCATTGTTTTTGTTTGTTTGTTTTTCTGTTTCCAAGCGAGTGACCTGTAAGATCTATTCAGACAAACACAGAATCACTGAACCACAGAATCTTAGAATGGTTGAGGTTGGAAGGGACCTCTGAGGATCATCTAGTCCAACCTCCCTGCCCAGCAGGATCACCTAGAGCACGTTGTGCAAGATGGCATCCAGGCGGGTTTTGAATATCTCCAGAGAAGGAGACTCCACAACCTCTCTGGGCAAACAGTTCAGTGCTCTGTCACCCTCACAGTACACATCTGACAGGTGGTGGAAGCTCTTTTACAGTTAATCTATTTGTTAGATAACTTAGAAAAATCTTCTGTGAATATTAATTTCCGGATCAAATAGTATTAAACAGTAAATAATAATAAAATTATATATATATATATATATATATTTTTTAAATGTCTGTGGTAGGTACCATAATCTCTGTAGAGTATTAACAGTGCTTGCTCTCTTTTAACTGTTACAAAACAACAGAGGCATGATTCTGATTTCTGAGGTTGGTACTGAAATGAAGCAGCAGTAAGAAGAAAGTAGACCAGTATTTGCAGTTAATACCCACAAAAAAAAATCTGCCACAACACTCATCATTGAATGGGGAAGAAAGAAAAAAAAAAAAAAAAAAAAAAAAAAAGAGGTGTTCTTCATCTAAACAGTGCCCTGGCTCCTGGCTCCTGCAGTTCCTCTGGAGGGATGGAAACACATGAAATCAATACAGTTTCTAACAAGGAACCATTTTCATTCCAAGGCAAGTCAGAGTGTGGTAGTGGGGAGTTGCATTTCCCACATGGAACCAGTGACACGGGTGCACACTCTGCTACCTGTAGCACAGAACACCACAGCGTGGTTCGAAGGTGGAAAGTGGACCTTATTCAGAGTGTTGTGAAGTGCTGGCAATTGAAACAGAAGTCTGAGCCACATGGTTTTGACTTCTTGTAAAAATAATTTTCATGAACTCTTAAAAGTACTTTAATTAAACAAATTCTTGGAAAAATGATGATTGTAAATACCTTCAACAATACTATCCGGGTAACAGCAGCTTTTTCCAGAAATTTTGACAGCCCAACTGTTATCTACTGCAGATGCAAATGCATTTTAAAATCAAACCAAGACCACAAACAATTTAAAAGCAGACTTTTCAGTGACCACTGCCTGGTTTATTTTCAATAGCACACTTCATTAAAGACCCAAATGATAGGCTTAGATAATAATGTCAATATCTCCAGAGTCACCCTCCAAATGTGTCTGTCTTTTTAAGATTTTAAGCTGACACTATCAGCAAAGTGTCTGCGCTTCTTTCCTAAGAAATCAATAGCAAAATAACCATCAGAGTCCTATGGCTTACTATATTTTCTAGTATCTTTTTTTTTTTTTTAAATGTGTTTAGTCTGTATGGTATAGGCTTGTACTTTAACATAGGTGTAAGAGAGGCTTCCTTTGTTGCTACTGATTCTATCACTGCCATATTACTTTTGTCAGTACTATGATCCTCATGTGAAACATGTACATATATACCTAGGTAGTATGCTTAAATCTCAGTGGCACCCATATAAGTAATTTCTCAGAACTTCCTGCCCTCCTGAAAGACATAACAATGACCTCAAAGTATCAAAGCAAACCATGAAAAACAAAGCAAATCCACTGTCAACTCTGACAAACAGCTCACTGTACACACCAAAAGCCCTGTCCTAAAGGACAAACTGAAGGAAAACAATCATGCCTGAACTATGCCATCGTCACCTGTTAGATATAAGTGAGGTGGAATGTACAAGTAACATGGAAAATATAACGTAGCCTATGCATTTCAGAATCTTCCCATCAGATGGTTTCTCTGGAGGAATTCATTTGATCAAGGAAAAAAATAATGATAATTTCATTTCAAGTTCTTACTGGTAATTCTCCATTCTGATTTTTTTTTTTTTATTTTTTAACAAACATAAATTCCAGTTAACAGCTTCTCTGTCCTAGACCAAGGCAAATCCTTGCTTTATCTGCTGTGTTCGCTCTGACCTATCAGGCTTTAGACATCTACAACCATTATCTTCAATATGTTTATGCCTAGAGAGGTTTGACCACATTTTCTCTTGAGCCTTGGGATCTGAGCTTGCTGCAATCCATTGTTTTAATAAAGTCTATGACAGTCTTTGTGTCTTAAATCTACACACTGGCCCATTAGCGTCTTTCATCTTCGAAAAGGGTATAGCACTGTTCCAAGAGTGACACTGCCAATACATCTGCTATGCCTCTGAAAATGCCCAAGGTTAAAAGGATACCTTGAAAACACAAATCAAGCTGCAAAATGCGTGGCACGTTCCCTTCAACAAGATTTTATCTTGGATATGTATTAAATAATATGCGATAATGAAGATTTGTTTCTGCTGCAGAGGGCAGGAAAAGCATCACAGAATGGATGACAGAGTCTTCAAGATAAGTGAATTTGACTGGATGGCTTTCAAAGCTGAGCTTAGAAATACCAAACACATGAAAGCAAAACCTTCCCAACCCTCAAATATATGATGTTTTTTTGGAAAGGAGGATATTCACCACTGCCACAAGCATTCCCATGCAGTCTCAACTGTTGTCATTCAAGACAGTTGTGGAATATCTCTGATATCTGCTGATGTCCAGTCCCCTTTAGTTTTACAAATGGCAGTTTAAACTTTCCAGTGCTAATGTCACAACTGCCCTTTGCCTAAATTAAACCAGAGTACGTGGAGCTTCTGCACTACTTACGGAGTGTCACCACTCACCTAAATGTGCATCATAGAATTGCAGTATCATAGAAAATCCTGAGTTGGAAGGGACCCACAAGAATCAAGTCCAACTCCTGCCTCCATACAGGACTACCTAAAAATCAATCCATGTGTCTGAGAGCGTTGTCCAAATGCTTCTTAAACTCTGGCAGCTAAGTGCCATGACCACAACCCTGGGGAGCCTCTCCCAATGCCCGACCAACCTCTGGGTGCAGAACCTTTTCCTAACACCCAGCCTGACCCTCCCCTGTCCCAGCTCCATGCCCTTCCCTCGGGTCCTGTCACTGTCCCCAGAGAGCAGAGCTCAGCGTCTGCCCCTCTGCTCCCCTCATGAGGGAGCTGCAGGCTGCCATGAGGCCTCCCCTCAGCCTGCTCTGCTCTGGGCTGAACAAACCAAGGGATCTCAGCCGCTCCTCATACATCTTCTCCTCTAGACCCTTCACTATCTTTGTAATCCTCCTTTGGACACCTCTAATAGTTTTACAGCCTTTTTATACCGTGGCATCCAAAACCACAGGAAGGGAGGCTGCACCAGCACAGAGCAGAGTGGGACAATCCCTTCCCTCCAATCCCTTCCAAAATGCCATGCTTGATGCACCCCAGGGTAAGGTTGTCTCTTTTGGCTGCCAGGGCACACTGCTGACTCATACTCAAATTGCCATCAACCAGATTGCCCAGAACCTTTTCCATGGGGCTGTTTTCCAGCTTTTCGTCCCCCAGTCCACATCCAGGGTTGCACTGTCCTGGGTGCCAAATCTGGCACTTACTCTCAGTGAGCCTCTAGGAACTGTTGCTGAGACACAAGCATAATGAATATCCTCTGCCAGTGATTCTGGGGTAAGTTCAACCATACAAAGAGCTTTTGAGACAGAGAAATGCCCAGTTTGAAACTATGGGAGTAGGGCTGCAGAAATATCTAGCTAGCAAAGTCACACTGCTGGAATTTTAACATGGGATCCTATTGCTCTATCAAAAATGTTTTGCTTTAATGAAACGTGTTAGCATTGAATATTTTTTTTCGATCAACCTGAGTTTTTCTCACAAATACGCATTTCTATTAGAGATTCAACTAATGGTATTGCTTCTGTAAAGCAACATCTATCCTTCACTTGAATTTGGTAAAGAGATCTTGGGAACAACACACAAAATGCTCCACTGTCTTTATAAAACTCAGGGCACATGTATTTTAAGAGATGCAAAGGGCAAGTGCAGGTTGTCTCTCTTTTCTTAATGCATTATCTGGTGCCAATAAAGCTGCACTGAGTTCCAGAGTTAGCAGATATGTTCACCTTGCTTACATAACTCCTTGCTATGATAGTGTTACCCACCCATGTACAGAAGACAGGCTTTTAAATGAATGATTAGGAACTTTCTGCTGTTTCATTTTCCAAGCACTCGATGGAGCTGTGACTTCTTTAAGAAGGCCAAAGCTCTCAGGTACTCCCTCATCTTCTCTCAGTAAGGGCAAAAGCCTGATTTGAGCATAGTCTTTCAGTGGTATGTGACTGGAATGGCTTCTCAAATTATTCATCATAAGGACGGTTTGGTGACTTTATGAGAACATTTCTTATTCTTTAGAAGAATGCTGACCGTAATAAGTTTTCAGCACAAGGGCAGAAGGTTTCTGATATCCTCTAATATGACCCTGTGCAAAGATGTGGTTTTAGTTAAAGAAAATCTACTCAGTGAGCAAAACAAATGAAAGAATATGCTGTAAGATACAGTATCTGAAAAAGTTTAATTTCTCTGAGTGAAGGAAGATTTTTTCATAACATTCCATATAAACAGTATGAAATATAGGCAATGGTTCCTATAAGAAACTGAAGTTGAAATTCTGAGTTAGCTGAGGTTAAGAGTGAAGAGGGCACTAAGTTTAACCATTCGTTTCACTGTCTTCAGGATTTTCCACCAGTCAGCTGGAGTGATAAAATGGTGATGTTAATGTAAAGGAGACAGGGGTGTAAACTAGATCAGCAAAGTTAATAGTAGACAGGATTTCCACCCAACAAATCTCCTGTCACTTCATAAAACATTGCATGAAACTGCAAAGTGCGAGGTGATGCAGCTTGCCAAGATGCTAGCCGGCCAGTCACAAGGGTGGGGAGGCAGCTGTTCATCTCTTCTACATAAAAATGGCCAGTCAGGATTATTTCCTCTTCTCTTTTCATTTCAATGGTTTAGCATCTAATCCCTATTACAGGATTAATTTTCTAATACCCTCTAAATCACACATGGAAAAATAACAGCATGCTAGCCAAGTGACAGCACCTTTTCAAACTCTGAAATGTCCCTGTCATATTTGTTAACTAACTTCCTTCTTCAAATTCCACATCTCTTCTGTGCTTATTTTTTATGCAGATATCTGTGCATATATGCGTATATATCTATACATGCATATATATGCATAAACACACATACATATTTATGCATTCACTTCAGGAACCTATGCTATCCTTTTCTAATTTAAAGTGAGTCTGTTCTAGCTCTTAATAAACCTTCATCTGATCATCCCCTTGCTGTAATAAGAAATAAACAAAGCACTTTAAGTAGAGTCCTCTTTAAGGAAAGCACTTATATGTAATAGAATAAATTCTAACTACCAATGGGAGGTATGTAGTATCTTGTAGAGGATGAGCTATTACATGAGCATGATCATAAATAAAACCAGATTTGATTCTTTAAGAAAGAAAGACCATTGCACTGTGCTTGCAAGTTCAGAAAGCATGATGTGGGTTTAATGCTTATTAGTTTGCTTTAATGTCACAGACAAAGTCATCTGAAACAGGTTTGCTGGATGATATAGAAAATCCAGAAATCTGCAAACCAGGTCCATCTGACTGGAGCAAAATATATCCTGAAAAATTTAGCAACACAGACAGAGTAATGCCCCTCACCTGCCCTCCTCCCTGAGAAAATACTTGGGTTAAAGTTTTCTATTTCTTTTTTTCCCGTTTTCTCTGTGGGGGCTAGTCAATGTATTAATAAAGCCAAGAGGATTCAAAATTTAAGAAAAAAAAATATTTTCAGCTATCAGTCTGAAAAAACAACCAGTTATCACAAGTAAAATAAAATTGTTAAAGTGTCCTTGTTTGTTAAGACAACATATATTGAATAACATTTCCATGTGAACATTTGTACTCTGAGGTCCTTCCAGAAGCATTGTAGACTTTATATGTTGACAGTGGTCTTTGCTGTCATTCGAACAATATTACCTACTTCGTGGTGACATAAAGAATCTTGCTGCCTCTCTCATTCATCACAAAGCTTTTTTCAATTAGGGAATACAGACAATGTGAAAGCTTCATCTGTGTACTTACACAAAACAAGTTTGCTTCTAAAAGCTATACATTGGCAGAATGAAGTGCACTGTCACTAATGTCAGAATAATGGAGTTTTTCAAAACCAATCATACACACATGAGCACAATGTGTAGCCTGGATCTCTGAAGTAATGCCCAGGGAAAAGAAATAAGTCCTGCCTGACAAGGTGTCTCACTAGCAGACACCTGCTGCTACCAACCCGGTGCACATAGGGATTGTAGTGTCCCTGAACTATTATCTGCACAAGTTGTCCACTTATTGTTGGCAGCATAATGCTTCCCCTTACAAATCAACTCCAAGCAATTATTAATAGATTTCATTTAGCTTCCTGCAAATGTATGTTATTTTCACATCTAACTGTCAGAAACCAGACAGTCAAACTACAGTATGGACTTAAACAGTCATATAAGCACTCAAGAACAAAAGTAAATGCAACAAATGAAACAAACAAAGAAAGAAGAAAGAAGAAAGAAGGAGAAGGAGAAGGAGAAGGAGAAGGAGAAGGAGAAGGAGAAGGAGAAGGAGAAGGAGAAGGAGAAGGAGAAGGAGAAGGAGAAGGAGAAGGAGAAGGAGAAGGAGAAGGAGAAGGAGAAGGAGAAGGAGAAGGAGAAGGAGAAGAAGAAGAAGAAGAAGAAGAAGAAGAAGAAGAAGAAGAAGAAGAAGGAGAAGGAAAGAAAGGAAAAGAAATCCCACCATTCTGCTTTTTGAGAATTTGAATAGTTTGCTGGCTTCAAGGGGGGATTGTTTCATTGTTTTCTTGCTTGCATTTTGGATTTGAAGCGGGTTTTGTGCAACAGTAAGACAGTAAGGAATGAAAAAAATTAACAGCTTTTATCTCCCAACTGTAGAGGCAAAAAAAAATGTATTTGCACATTGTTTTCTTCCTAGAACACTAAACAGGGAGAAAAAAAAAAAAAAGCAAAAAAAAAAAAAAAGCTATTAAAATTGCATTCTGAGTTCATAGTTAAGGAATGCATGAGGTCATCCAGCAGCTCATTCAGCCTTTCCTCTTCCTTCACAAAAGAAAGATGCTTGGAAGACAGGCACCTACAGGACAGCCTGGCCAGATGTTTGGAAGCAGTTTTCAGCCCTGGTGACGAGCCCAGAGAAGGCCCAGCTGCACATATCCTTGCAGAAGCAGCCAGGTAACACAAACCAGACTTAGACACCTGCTCTGTGATAGCATGGTTTTGTCCATCTGTACCTCCTACTTACCTCATAATTCCTCAATGGTCCACAGTTCTTTGTGCAAAAAGATTTTAAAAGAAGAAAGCAAAGAAATAAAAGTTTCTCCACTGGAATTGTGCTGCACTGTCTAGCTCTCCATGTTTGATTATCAGTTTATTTTCTTGCAATTTGCCTAACTTTAACAATTTCAATGGCCTCCTGTCAAGAAAACATACAACTAACCCACTGGAAGCAACTTGGAAGAGAGAGCTAAAAAAAAAAAAAAAAAAAAAAAAAAAAAAAAAAAAAAAAAAATTGTGAAAAAATAGCAAAGCAGGAAAATACAAAGATAGCTCAGTTTAATATTTTATTTGATGGAATCACAGAATCATAGAATCACAGAATCATAGACTGGTTTGGGTTGGAAGGGACCATAAAGACCATTCAGTTCCACCCCCCTGCCATGGGCAGGAACACCTTTCTCTAGACCAGTTGCTCAAAGCCCCACCCAACCTGGCCTTAAACACTTCCAGGGAAGGGGCATTTCATTATGTGTAGAACCTTCATGGTCCTGTTGCCAGCTGAAAGAAGGACTAACAGCCTAGCAGATCAAAGGATGCACAGTTTGGATGTAGAATCCACCTCACTCCTTCCCAGAGCACTGTTAGGCACAGCCAGCCTCCGTCTGGAAAATAAGGCTGCATAGTTACAGTCAGTCTGCTTGCTGAAACCTCAGTGCCAAGAGTATGATAAGTATTTCAATTTTAGTTCTTTTGTCACCTGTAATAGCCAATCTGCTTCTGAGAAGCTGGCTGATAACTAAATCTGTTATAAGCCACTTAATACGGCTCCACAAAATATTTCTTATTTTAGCTGGAATTGCTGAATGCTTTTAATGGGTGTACGTTTTTTCCCTTAAGCAGAAAGATAGTAGCACACAATATTTAATGAAGGAGCTGAACAGCATTTTTAAATATGGTACAGCTTTTTATCAATACATCTCTAAAAGACAATGACAGAGCAAACAGTGTGATAGTGGGAAATAAATGTCAGGTTTTCATGGATTATTAATAAAGCAAACAAGCAAACACTCTCAGAAGTGTTTATATCCCAGAAATTTCCATAATCAGTTCCTGAATTTGCTCATCAATGTTTTCTTTGATTCCTTATACATATTTTCATTCACCTGCAAAAAGTCATACCTTCAAAACCAGTATTCCTGGACTGTTCCTGTTGTGGTAGTTTTACCCTACTGGGCATGTAAACTGCACCACAACCACTCTCTCACACCTCTCCCTCAGAGGAAAAGGTTGAGAAAAGACAATGGAAAGGGCTCAAGGGTTGAGACAAGGTCTGGGAGATCACTCACCAATTACTACCACAGGCAAAACAGACTCAGCATAGGGAGAATAATAGAATTTACTGCCTATGAATAGCAGAATAGAACAGTGAGAAACTAAAAGCAAACTAAAGCCACCTTCCCCTCATCCAGCCTCAACAGGGAATGGGGGCTGCGGTCAGTCCCTGACGCTTCGTCTCCGCCGCTCCTTCACAGTCACTCTCTGCCCTTGCTCCACATGGGATCCCTCCTACGGGATGCCATCCTTCCCAAACTGAGCCTGCAGGGGCTGCCCACAGGCAGCAGCTCCTCAAGAACTGCTCCCACGTGGCTCCGTACCACGGGGTCCATCCATCCCCCAGGAGCAAACTGCTCCAGCACGGGTCCCCACAGGTGGCAGCCCCCCCAGACCCCCTGCTCCTGCGTGGGCTCCTCTCCACAGGCTGCACCACCTGGTGGCCGAGAAGGCCAATGGGATCCTGGCATGCATTAAAAGGAGCGTGACCAGCAGGTCAAGGAAGGTGATCCTCCCCCTCTACTCTGCCCTGGTCAGGCCTCACCTGGAGTACTGTGTCCAGTTCTGGGCTCCCCACTACAAAAAAGACAGGGATCTCCTGGAGATAGTCCAGCGGAGGGCCACAAAGATGATACGGGGCCTGGAGCATCTTCCCTATGAAGAAAGGCTGAGAGACCTGGGTCTGTTTAGCCTTCAGAAAAGAAGACCGAGGGGGGATCCTATCAATGTTTATAAATACCTGAAGTGTGGGAAACAACAGGATATGGCAAACCTCTTTTCAGTGGTTTGTAGGGACAGGACAAGGGGCAATGGCCACAAAATGGAGCACAGGAAGTTCCGCACGAATATGTGAAAGAACTTCTTCACGGTGAGGGTGACAGAGCACTGGAACAGGCTGCCCAGGGAGGCTGTGGAGTCTCCTTCTCTGGACGTATTCAAGGCCCATCTGCATGCCTAGCTGTGCAATTTGTTCTAGGGAACCTGCTTTGGCAGCGGGGTTGGACCCGATGACATCTCGAGGTCCGTTCCAACCCCTGCAGTTCTATGATTCTGTGATTCTGTGAAACCAGCATGGGTATGGACAGCAGCAATGTCTGCACTGTCAATAAGAGAGAGACTCTTTCAGTAACATTTCTTTATTTTCAGATGTGATGCTGCCAGCCGTGGGGTGCCCGCCTAGTGCCGCCGCCGGGGCGGCCTCTTGCGGGGCTGGGGAGAGTCCTGGAGGCTGCTGCTGGCCCTCCTCTTCGGGGCACGCCGGCGCCCCCCAGGCAAGCAGTCCCTGCTCTGGGCAGAGGGACTTGCTGCTGCCTGCCCTGGCTCCTCAGGTGCCTCCTCCTCTTCTGTGGTGGCAGGGGCACGAATCCCCCCTGGAGAGGTGGCGTGGCTGTAGGCAGCCGCGGGGCTGTCCTCCTGGCTCCCTGCAGCATGGGTGTCCTGGCGGTCACGCAGCTGGCGGATCTCTGTGCTGCACAGCTCCACAGCGGCAGTGATGAGCTGCACCACGAAAGGCAGCGTCTGGTTTTTGAGGCAAGGCTGCAGCGCCCGCACCAAGCCCTCCTCGTCGAGCCCGTAGACGCACAGGAAGCCGATCACCGTGCTCAGACCTGCAGCCACCTCCCACCACTCGGAGCCGGAGATTGTCTCCAGCTCCTGCTGCAGCCACGCAAGCAGGGGCTCGACGTTTTCTGGGTGCTCGCGGAAGAAGGCTGCCCAGACCTCAGGTGGGAAGCTGAGCTCAGGAGCCCTGGGCACCAGCTCCACAGCCTCCTGATCATCCTGCTGCTCCTCAGCCAAGTGCTCTGAAGGCTCTGGGGCAGCACACTCCAGGTAATCATCGGCCGACCTCACCGAGTACTTGATGGTTTTGATTGTCTCCCTGCAGAAGGGGCACCTTGGATTCTTCCTTGCCCACCGCAGGGCACAGCCATAGCACAGCCGGTGGAGACAGGGGGTCACATAGGCAACATCGTCCCGACCTTCCCCACAGGCTGGGCAGGTCCAGTCTGATGGCACAACCATGGCCACCGGGCTCTACAGTGGGCTGGGGAGAGCTGAGGTGAAGAAACTGCTCCCCTGCCCGGCGCTGCAGCTGCCAAAGGCTGTCTGAATCTGCACAAGGGAGAGAGGCCAAGGTCACTCACTGTGCCAGGGTGAGCAGAGGCAATGCCCCCTCTGGCACCTCAGCAGAAACCCTCCCCAACACCACGGCTGGGCCATCCCGTGCCCCCTGTGGGCTGCCCCGGGCCACGTGTCCCCACACAGCTCACCTGAGCTGCTGCGAGCTTGTCCCGTGGGGCCCCAGCTGCCTGAGACAGGCAGGGCCGGGGAAACACGGGCAATGACTGTGGGGACAGGCACTGAGAACAGCTGCCAGCGGCCCCACAGCACGGCTCCACCAAAGCCTTGCTCGATGCTCCGAGCCTCGCGCACACGCTCAGCAGGAGTCCAGCCACGAGCTAGGCTGACGTGGCCTCTGCTGGCGCCCCAAGATAAGCAGCAAGGGCTGCGAGGTCACAGCCCATCGCTCAGTGATGTCACCATGGGCCATCTGCCCCAACAGGGCCTGGAGCACTTTGCCCCACATGTTACAAACACTGTTGGGTTGGGTTGGTGTTTTGATGTGACTTTTTTCTTTAATTTTTTTCACCATGATTTACCATTAAGTGGGTTGCAAATTGGTTGAACAAGCATGCTAAGAGAGTGGGGATCAGACACAGGACTTCTCTTGGGAGGCCAGTAACTAGCAGCAACATAGAAATGAAATGAATGGTTGATACTCCAGAAGGCTGTCCTATCATCTCTCTGCCCCTGCTCCACGTAGGGTCCCTTCCACGGGATGCCATCCTTCCCGAACTCAGCCTGCAGGGGCTGCCCACAGGCAGCAGCTCTTCAAGAACTGCTCCCACATGGCTCTGTACCACGGGGTCCATCCATCCCCCAGAAGCAAACTGACCAGCACAGATCCCCCATGGGCGGCAGCTCCCCCCAGACCCTCTGCTCCTGCATGCGCTCCTCTCCACGGGCTGCAGCTCCGGCCCGGGGCCTGCTCCAGCAGGGACTGTCCATGGGCCGCAGCCTCCTCCAGGCCACATCCACCTGCTCTACTGGGTGCTCCTCCACAGGCTGCAGCATGGAGATCTGCTCCATGTGGGACCCATGGGCTGCAGGGGGACAGCCTGCTCCACCAGGGGCCTCTCCACAGGCCACAGGGGAACTGCTGCTGCGTGCCTGGAGCACCTCCTGCCGTCCTGTTGCACTGCCCTTGCGAGCTACAGGGCTGGCTCTCACCCCTCTCTCCCAGCTGCTGTTGTGCATCAGTTTTTTCCCTATATAGAAATGTAGAATGGAACTTCCATCATGGATTTGGTAAAAACATAACTAATTTTTTACTCAAAGAGTATTCAGACAGAACAGGCACTTAAATTATGTCAATAGTCTAATTATGCAGTACAGATAAAATGCAGGCGTGCACATTAAAAGTAAATGATTTATTCTATTTTAATATATAAACACATACATATGAGGAAGGGAGGGTAGAAGGACACGTTTTAATGAAATTTAAGGCCTTGTGTGCCATGTTCTCCTCTAACAGGAGGTTTGAGATGCACAAGAGTCAGATTAGATCAGTACGTTTTGGTGTGGCTTCCTGATCCAATATGGCCTATCCACACGTTCGCTGTGCAAGCTCAGAGCATCCTCACAGAGAGTAACATAAAACTGATGGAAGATATGCAATGATAAAACAGGAAAATGAGTTCCAGAAAGGCTGTAAAATGGTTATGGCCAATGCAGGCAGGAGGGCAGGAGAGAAGGATTTAGTGAAAAAAATAAACATGGTCTCTGCTAAGTACAGAAGGCATCAAATTGAAGCCAGTCTGGCTTTCAAAGGTTATTCTTGCTCCCTAATCAGATGTCAAGGACAATGCACTCTGTAGTCAATAGATGTAAGTTATCACAAAGAAAAAAAAAAAAAAAAAAAAAAAGTGAAACTTGGGTTAGACAGGCAGAATGGACAACCATGAATCAGACATTATAGGCCAAATTTTGGAGAGAAAGGAAAAAGCTGTTTCAGTGTAATACAGTGTGTATTTAAAATTTGACTGAAATATAAATCCTACTATGTAGAAGTAGGATTTTCTGTTTATTTGTAAATGTGGATTACAGAGCACTTAAATGGAAAGTTTCTATGGGCATCAATAGAGATTAAATCAAATTATATATTTAAAACAAGCATACAAACACCTACATCTGAATAGCAAGTGGACTAATTTTTTTAATATTTAGAATTCTTCCTGTGCAATCATATATATAGTTAAATAATAAATCTCTTTTTAATTCTGTCAAATCACTGAAGAAAGACATGCATGTATTCTGAATCGAGTTTTGTGGCCTATTCCACAGAATAAAATAGAGCAGAAGGAACGTTCACAATTGGAGGCAGATGAGTGCTGGAACAGAAAGTAAATACAAAACAGTGGAAAACAAGAAGAAAACATGGAAATTTTTAATGAAAATAAACATAATACATTAAAACTTAAACTGTCCCAGTATAACTGAACAGAGTTTAACATATCTTTCAGCTGGAAAAGTGGTGTTTATTTGTTTGTTTGTTTGTTTGTTTTGGGGGGGATATTTGTTTTGTTTTGTTTTTCTGTTTTGGTTCGGTTTTTTGGTTTTGGTTTTGGTTTGGTTTGGTTCATAAAAATAATGAACTCATTTAGATTTCATATACCTAGAGAGGGAATGAAAGATTTGCAAATTTATGGATCTAAGTGAGAGAGGCAGAGGGAAATTAGGTTTTGACACTGAATGACAATAAATTTCAAGGGAATGCCAGAGGCCATTTGTAGTATTGCTGTTATTTAGTAGTTCCAAAAAGAGCAGAGAATATAGGGAAGCATATACATGAAATCTTAAAAGCTATGGTTAAAGGGTTGCATTTTATTCTGTGCAGAGCAGGGAATAAAGTTAAAAGGAGTTCTGTTGCAGCAAGAAATTTATTTCTGACCATATTTAGTATGGTTTTGTAGAAAGGATCCAAACCTTTGCTGTAATTGGTCTTCAGAAGTGGCTTGTTTGAGATCTGTGGATGTTCAATGCTACTTCAGACAGGACACTTCCTACAAGAGCATACCTTTAGGCCTACAAAATCAAAAACACTATTCAAAAAAGAACATTATACAAAATAACACACTAAACACACATAATTGTGAGCCAGAATTCTGAACATTTCTTTCTATGCTCCCTTACATGTTGCTGTGCTCTAACTGAAAGACATGGGTTGTCTTTCAGTTTTTGTTGTTGTTGTTGTTTGTTTTGTTTTGTTTTGTTTTTCTTATTTGCCCCAACCCACAACCATTAGAAGCACAGCTACAGAGCAACTCATTCCTACAAATAAGGGCCTTAAATTATCACAGGCCTGCCAAAAAGAGACTGAGAAAAAAAAAATGTAAATGTCCCTTAAACCTCCAGGAAGGTTATTATAAATCAGCTCTTTGACTGCTATTGAATCGGACTCTGTCTATGTAAGAGATTTGATATCCTGTAAAATAGAGTAATTTAGGATTAGTGTGTCTTTAATTTCAGATATTTCGGTCTTTATACCACATAGACTTATTTACAATATTAGAAACTTTTATGGGTATGGAGAGCTTTCTGCTACTGTAAAGTATCTTTCCCCAAGCAGTCCTTTGACAACCATTTGTTGTTAAAAATAAAGTGATAAAAAAGATTGTTTTTCTACATACCGTTTTGTTTGTTTGTTTGTTTGTTTGCAGTGTTTCCTCTCCTTTCATTTTAGGCATGTTTCCTACTTAAATATTTTGCTATCTTGACTACTTTGGTTAAAAGAACAACATAAAATTATGCATTCTCCTTACTCACTTTTAGTTCAACACAGTAGTAACATCAAAATGACTTGCATAGGGATTTTTTTTTCTTGCAAGTATAGCTTATTTTCTTTCAGGATCTATAGCAGCATAAAAGGATTTTTAAACATGCGGAGAGAGTGACATTTGACAACTCTCACATGTTACAGTCATGAAGGTTGTAAGAGGATGACTTAGCGTTACTCTCATTTTGCTTAATTAATATGCTGGAAATCATTTTTGTTGTGCAGGGTAGCAGTTTGACACATAGGAGAATTAACTTAAGCCATATTTATTGTGCTTTCTGGAGTAGTCTAGCAGTGAACCTTTGCCATTACCAGCCAGCATAAGTGACTTCTCTGGGATCTGTGAAGCACTGAAGGGTGAAATTCATTGCTCTGAGAAGACTAACAGGACCCCCTCACTTCAGGGCTCAGCACAGCACTTGAAGATATTTAAGGCTTGGGTCAGTGATGTGAATAAGAGTAAATTTTACCCTTTGTGTGGACAACTGTGGATCAGAAATCTAATCATCTCAGCAATGAGAGAGGTTACTAACTATGACTGAGGAAGCAAAAAGGAATAACAGTTTCAGGAATGTACGAGAGGGGGAGAAACTACCATCTGATTAGCCCTTATTTGGAGGGGGGGGAAAGGAAGGAACAACACTTTAAAAGGAAAAATAACAAGAATGCCCAAAGCTCTTCAGCATATGAGTACAGCAAATAACTCACAATCTACATTACTTATGACCATGAGAAGATAGGCATAAAGTATGCCTTTACTATTTTTAGCAGTACCTACTAGAAACAGAGAAGATTTTATTGTACCTAAGTGACCAGGATTATTATTCTTGCCCTTATTACTATTATTATTTGATTTAACATGTTTTTCAGTCCTAGCAATAGATAAAAATGGAGGAAATAATTTTCTTCATCTGAATACTGTGACCATACCTCTAACATTTGTTTTATTATGGTCCATGTCTGGTGTCTAGAAAATTTTCTGTACAGGGATAACTTACTATTTAATTCGTTATAAATTCAGAAAAGTTTCCGATGTAAGTCTACAGATTAAATTTAATTGACTCCCTGAGAAATAAGATCATAGAATCATAAAATGGTTTGGGTTGGAAGGGCCTTAAAGATCATTTATTTCCAGCCCCCCAACCATGAGATCAGGTTGCCCAGGGCCTCATGTCATGTGGTCTTGAACACCTCCAAGGATGGGACATCCACAACCTCTCTGGGCAACCTGTGCCTCACCACCCTCTGAGTGAAGAATTTCCCCCTAACCTCTAATCTAAATCTCCCCTCTTTTACTTTAAAACCATTTGCCCTTATCCTGTCAATATCTGATTAAGCAAAGTGTTGCTCTCCGTCTTTTTTATAAGTTCACTTCAAGTACTGAAAAGTCTCAGTGAAGTCTCCCTGGAGGCTTCTCTTCTGTAGGCTGAACAGCCCCAGCTCTCTCAGCCTTTCTTCATAGGAGAGGTGTTCCAGCCCCTTGATCATCTTTGTGGCCCTCCTCTGGACCCACTCTAACAGATCAACATCATTCTTGGAAGATAAACATGAAGGAAGACTCTTCTCCATTTACATCAAAGGAGAGTCATCTTAGGTGCCTCATTTGTGTTCTCTGAGTCCAAATAAATGAAGAAATCTTCACTACAGTAAGGTCTATAAATTAGATATGAATTGAGTGGATGTGTTCTTGCTGCATTATTTTGAAATTTTGTTTTCCATAAAACACCTGAAAACAGCGAGGTACCCTGAAAACAGCAATTCCAAGATCCCTATCACAAGCCCTGAAGGGAAAAACAAACAAACAAACAAACAAAATTAAATAGGTAAACCTCATTCCCCATGCCAGAAGCTGGGTCTGAAAACTCATGGTGGTTCATCACAAAAGACATGAACATCACCTGTCCTCTAAGACCATACCTCATGTCTCCACTTCTCTATTTTGTTGCTTTTTTTTTTCAAGTTTGGAAACAAGAAATAAAAGTATAGCTTTAAATCAATGTCTTTCTATGTAAGGGAAGAGCAACAGGCAGACCCAGCTGACTGCACTTGTTCTGGGTTTTCACAGAATTGGAAAGACTTAAAACAGAAAAACACCTACCCATTAAAATATTTTTTTTCTGTATCTGTAAATGACTTTAGAGAAAAAAAAAAAAAAAAAAAAGATAAGGTAGAAGGAGTAAGTTTTGTGTGTGTGCATATATATATAAAAACGAAGCAGTGATTATATGGATATTAAACAGGTGCCTACATCATAGGAGGAGCAACGGTGCCAAAATCTCCTGCACAAAGCACAGTGAGATGGTGCTCTGTTCCATTACAGGTTTTGAAGGGGACAGTGATGTTTAATAGGTTGCCTGTTTTTCTACTTCAGTCCAGCAACATTCAAGCATCTGCCTAGGACCTTCATTGTACGGAAAATTTCAGCCTGGTTAATTGACATCTTTAGCTAGAAAACACAAACTGAAAAGCAAGCTTTCACCAGACTGTTCATTCCTAAGTATTGCTAGAAAAATGTTTTGAAAGAAAAACAAATAAACGACTACAATAACAAAAACAAAAACTTGAAAAACAAGTAATGGGAAAAAATTTTTTTTTTGAAAAATCACACAAATGTTAGGAAGTCAATCAGAAGGGGATTCCCTTTATATTACAGGAACTCAGCTTGTAATGAAACCTGTATGACATTGCTCTCCAGACTCAAAAGCGACACACCTGTAGTAATAAACTATGAGACAACACTACTGCTAAGCACTTGTATAATCCAGGAAGAGTAAAACTTTCAATAGACATTGATGGAAGAGACCTGGATATTGACTAAAATGGATGAGGGGTCATATATGCCAAATGAGAATCTGCAAGTAAAATGAGAAAAATGAGCTAAGATTAAATCAGAGCCAGACAAAGATGGAATAGCATGTTACCCCTAGCAATCCTGGAGAATAGGCTGTTTATGAGCAATGGGAAAAGTATAAACACCCGGAAGGATATTTCAAAGTAGCAACTAAATACAACTTCTAAAAGATTCTCTATAGGAAGTCAAGATGTGTAGCAACCACAGAAAGAGAAAAGTTTAAAATACCAACAAAAACACTGTGGCAAGATACATGGTATCTAAATCATAAGTGAGATGTAAGTATGAAAAATAAGACTGCCATTTAGCTATCACTGTGGTGCACCTGGGTATCAGGGCTGTGCCTCTGTGCCTATCCAGTGCAACAGAGTTGTCAATTTGGGGGTGACCCAGGAGTTCCACAGTGGGTATCAGCAGAGGTGAGACAACTGACTGGCTGGAGACAATGGACCCACTTGGAACTGAGTGACTGACTTGACTCCTGGCCACCTTCACAATTAGCTAGTTGAGTCGCTAGGGCAGGGACCCTCCAGGTGGTAATTATGGGTGATAGTAGAGACTCCTCCAGGTTGTTTAACATCCAGTCTAAAGGATGACTTCCAGACTCTCCCCTCAGTGGACCCTGCTACAAAACTGATTAGTTTGCACAGAAGTAAAACACTTTAAGTAGTCATTTGAAACTATTGCTGTTAATACAAAAATGATGCCAAGCCACTCTCAGCTGGAGTATATATACTGATGCAGGCAGAGGTTTAGGACATATCCCCTGATCGAGCTGAAGACTACTTTGCAGGGATCCTTACAGCAGAGACTCTTGTTGACACCCACACAGTGACCGCTCATCTTATTTGGGAGATTTAATTCCTCATATGAGCATTATGCTATGCCAAAATCCCAATAAAATAAATTTCTTTTCTGTTTGCTTGTTTGTTTTAAATTAAAATAACACAGTCCATGAGGATCTGTAGAACAAGACTGAACTCTGGACTGTAGATTTCAAAGTATGATGGGCTACCTTTCTAATGTGTTAGGCACTTTGGTTCAGGTTGATAAATGGAAGTACTTGAAAAAAGCTTAGTGTTTAGGAGCAGGAGCTACACTCTTGTAAAAAGAAAGCCTCTTCTATACCACAAATTTCTGACAAAGTCAAGAACTACTGTTGAGAGTATATATAGTCCTTAGGTATGCACAAGGAAGAGGCCTTAAGAGCACACTGAGGTCGTCTTATCTAGTGAAAGGAATCTAAAGTGGAGACTTTATAGTATTTCCATGTAATAGAAAAAAGTGTCATAATAATGCTTTTAGACAGGAATGTTGAAACAAAGTATAAACAACAAAAACAACCAAGTTAAATAACAGACATAAGACTTCACTATAAATGCAAGATAAATTCAAGGTGACACCATTCAGAGATAAAAACTGAGCTGGTGAAGTTCCATTAGAGCTGAGTAGAGAGTAGAAAACCTTGTCCTTATACAAAGCTGAACTGGCAAATGAAATTCTAATGCATCTCATTCTTGCATAATTGAAACACCTATCAGTAAAATATCCAAATGCAGTCAACAGAAAATGAAGGAGAAACAGGTAAAAAAAACAAAGCAAGAAAAAGCAGAGAAAAGCCATCATGAGGATCTTAGACAAGAAAAATGCATCCTGTAGCAGTCTATCTGGACTCTGCAACAATTTGATGCCAAGAAAAAAGTCCAAATAAATGTCAGTATCCACAATGCCAGATTCCCACAGAGCTAGCTGGAGGAACAGAGGCACAGCACAGCAAAGAAGATAAGATCTGAGGGCAGGTGCTAAAACGAAAAACAGATACTGGGGTCTCAGCTTGCCACTGAGCTGCTGTTTGAGCTCAGGTGTTTTCATTTCACTTCTATTTGTTCTTCTACCTTTTCTCAGTCTCATCTTCCAAATTATAAGCCAATGGCTGCATATTCAGCTCCCAACACAATGGGTGCTCAAAAGCTGAGTAAGGCCCATGCACATTTATTATCTCTAAAGAGGAAGCCATTCTCATACAACACAAATGTTTTTTGGTGCAGCGTTCTGTTTCTCATGCACAAAGAAGAGGGTGTCTGCACTGACGTCTGCAATCTGTGCAGCAGAGGTGCCATCAGGAAGTTCACAGGGGAACAGCTTCCCTCACAACCCTCTTGAAAGACGGCTACGGCCCAGCTTGAAAGCAGCATCTGTTCTGCATGCATCAAAACACGGCTTATACGGCAGGGGTGATATGAAACAAATAGAGGAACTGGAGAAATGGAGTGACACAAGTGAGCTCCGGGGAACTCAGGATAGACATCCTTATGAAAGGGCACAGAACCCACATTTCACTATCAACATATTATTTTAGTTTTCCAAACCATCTCAAAAAGGGGAAGATGAAATTCTTTCTTTGCCAATAATTATTCAAGCATTATGCTTGAGGAAAAACAAAATATAACAGCTTTATTCATATATTTAAAGGAATAGTGGATAAAGGAGAAACACTATATAATTTATTTGGACTTCCAACAGGCATTCACAAACTCCCTTGTGCAGTGGAATTCTTAAAGTGCTGTCATGGATTTGAAACCGCTCGTGAAATTTGAATTCTACTGAAGTGAGAGGAGCTCTGTCATTGAATTCAGTAAAGTTATACTTTTAGCCAGAAAATCCCAGTGGGAATGCATGATCATATTCCAACTTGGCAAAAACATTAGAATGCAGCAATCCGTGTATCTCTTCTAGGATAGGTTTTGTCCAGAATAGTTGTACATGTACAAATTAAACTCTGAAAGCAAGGGTAAGACTGAGAATGCCAGAAATACTGATGTCTGAAATAGCAACATGAAACAAGTTAGTCAATATTTGAGAAGACTTTGCAGAAGCTATCCCAGGGTAACAGAACAAATTTCAGTAATAAATGCAAGGTCACACCTTTTATGAGCACCGATCTGAACTACTGATCAGCGCTGCTTGACTCTATATTCACTAGAAAAAAAATAAGGGGGAGGAGAGAGGGGGAAAGGCCTGTAATGTAACTAAACATTTATGAAAATTTTTGCAAAAGAGAAATTACTCAATTTCTGTTTGAACAGATGTCTGGGTTCATAAGCATCTCTTTGTTCAGGTTGCTCCTCCAGTTTGGTAGAAATAGTACATCTGCACCCTCTCTGTTCCCAAGCTCAGTAATTAGACACTAAAATTGCAAAGCCAGAAAGTCAAATCAAAGTAAAAGAAACATATCTGTTAATAAACTTTCAGTGCAGCTTGTAACATTCACCTACTAAGAAAATGCAAACAAAACTTTTAGAGATTTATAATTCAATAGTTTATGCAGATAAGGGTAAGGACTAGAGAGTAGACCAAAATGGTTAACATTGTTTTGGTTATCTGCTATAGACCACATAAGGGGTAGAACAGGTCTTCTTCAGACAACTGGAGGAAGCCTGATGGTTCATAGGCCTTGGTCTGCACAGGGAACTATATCCATACACTCTTATATTTGCAGAAGAAAAAACACATCAGGACACAAACAATCCAGAAGGTATTTTCCATGCACTGGTGGCAACCTCCTGAGGAGAAAATGAGGAGATATGCTCTACTGGACCTCCTACTTAAAAATGTAATGACTGGCTGGTGATTGAATGTTGGGGTGACTATATGGTACTGAACTTTTGAAGCCTGAGAGTGAAAAGCAGCCAAAAGCAGGACCACAGCCCTGGATTTCAGGAAAGTAGACATAGACCTACTGCCTGTGTTCAGAGAGGTGCTTGCAAGAATGTTCTCGGATATGGCCATGGAGAGAAGAGGGGTCCATGAGATCTTTGAGACCTTGCCTATTACAGGATCACCTCCTCCAAGAAAAGTTGATTGGAAGGCTGCAAGAATCCAAGGAGCTCCTGACTGAATTCAAACATAAAAAGAAGGTGTGCAAGAGGTAGAAGCGGAGGTACCTGACCTAGGAGGAATAGAGACACTGTCTGAGCTTACAGGGATGGGGTTGGGAAAGCCAGAGCCCATAAGGGGTTCAGTCTGGAGAGAGCCACAAAGAACAACAGGAAAATCTTATACAGGTACCTCAACAGCAAAAGGAAAGGTAGAAAACAGGTAGACTAGCTGCTTTACGGGACAGTGGACTTGCTGACAAAAGACACAGAAAAGGCCAACATACTCATTGTTTTTTTTTCCCTTGGCCTTAACTGGTAAAAGCAGCCTCCAGAAATCCTACACCCCCGAGACCAGAGTCTGGAACAAAGAAGACTTACCCTCAGTGGAGAACGCCCAAGTTAGGATGCACCTAAGCAAAGAAGGCATATACAAGTCCATGGAACCTGATTGCACCCGCATGTGCTGGAGCTGGCTGATGTCATTGCATGTCCACTCTCAGTTATCTTTGAAAGGTGCTGGTGACTCAAGAAGTTCTTGAGGACAGAAAAAGACCAAATGTCATTCCTATCTTCAAGAAGGGCAAAAAAAAGGGATCTGGTGAACTAGAGGTCAGTCAGCCTGACTTCAACCTCAGGGAAGGTAGCCTAGCAGCTAAACTTAGAAGCCGTTTCTAAACACATGAAAGAAAAGAAGGTGATAAAGAGAAGGCAGCATGGATTTCAGAAAGGAAAATCCAACCTCATTGACTTTTGCAATTACATGATTGACTCATTGAATGAGGAGAGAGGAGTTATTGTTGTCTGTCTGAACTTTAGTAAGGGAAACTTTGGGGAAAATTTTACATTGTCTCCTATAACATTCTCACTGACAGACTGATAAAGTATGGTCTAGATCAGAGGACATTGTATGGTCTAGATCAGAGGACACTGAGGTGGGTTGAAAACTAACTGGATTGCTGGGTTCAAAGGGTTGCAATCAGTGTCACAAAGTCTAGTTTGTGACTACTGGAGTACCTCAGGGGTCAATAGCTATAGTGGGTTTATGTGACAAGGTTTGGGTGGCAGGAGGCTTCTGCAAAAAGAAACCAGAAGCTGCCCCATGTTAGATAAAGGGCCTGTCGCTGGCCAGAGCCAAGCAAACAAGCGACGTTGTTTGTGCCTCTGTGAGAGCAGATTTAAGAAGCGGGAAAAAAAAAAAAAAAAAAAGCACTGCTGCAGAACAGCAACTGAGAGAGAGAAGACACTAAGGTCAGTGCAGCAGGAGGGCAGGAGGTGCTCCAGGCACGCAGGACAAGTTCTCCTGCGGCCTGTGGAGAGGCCCCTGGTGGGGCAGGCTTTCCCCCTGCAGCCCATGGGTCCCACATGGAGCAGATCTCCACATTGCAGCCCGTGGAGGAGCCCCCACTGGAGCAGGTGGATGTGGCCTGGAGGAGGCTGCAGCCCATGGAGAGCCCCCGCAGGAGGAGGCCCCGGGCCGGAGCTGCAGCCCGTGGAGAGGAGCGCACGCAGGAGCAGGGGGTCTGGGGGGAGCTGCCACCTGTGGGGGACCCTTGCTGGAGCAGTTTGCTTCTGGGGGATGGATGGACCCCGTGGTACGGAGGAGCCATGTGGAAGCAGTTCTTGAAGAGCTGCTGCCTGTGGACAGACCCCGCAGGATCAGTTTGGGAAGGACCCCACATGGAGCAGGAGCAGAAAGTGACCATGGATTGGCAGAGACAAAGTGTCATGGGCTGACCACAACACCCATTCCCCATTCCCCTGTGCTGCTCAGGGCAGGAGGTGGAAGAGGGTGGATGGGGGGAAGGTGTTTGGGGGTTTCTTTCCTTTGTTTCTCACTTCTCTAGCTTGTTAGTAATAGGCAATAAATTTTACTATCTTCCTACTCTGAATCTGTTTTGCCTGTCACGATAACTGTTGAGTGATCTCCCTGTCCTTATCTCAACCCTTGAGCACTTTCCATTGTATTGTCTCCCCCTTTCCCTCTGAGGAGAGGGAGTGAGAGAGTAGCTGCGGTGGAGCTCAGCTGCCCACTCAAGTAAAAGCACCACAAAAGTGAATTCAAATACTGCAGAGAGTACAGCACAGGACTACAATGTGGAAAGATTGGGAGAACTGGAACTGTTCAGTCTGGAGAAGAGAAGGCTCAGAAGGCATTATCCACATGTGTAAGTACCTGATGGGGGATTTAAACCTGACAGAAACAGACTATTCTTAGTGGTGCCCAGTGAGAGGACAAGAGGCAATGAGCACAAGCTGAAAGACATGAAATTTCATCCAAACATATGAACCAACCCCTCCCCCCTTTTTTTCCTTTTTTCCCCTTTCCTTTTTTTTTTCTTCTTTTTTTTTCTTTTTTTTTTTTTCTTTACCATGTGACTGATTGAGTATTGGGAAATATGCTCCAGCAAGTTTATGGAGTCTCCAGCCACAGAGATATTCAAACCCCAATTGGACTTTAAAGTCATATTTTAAAGCAAAGAAACACACACCAAAAAAAAAAAAAATAGTGTTCAACACTTTAATAGGTTCAACACTCCTTTTTACATTAACAAAATGACCTACTTGACCCTAAACTTGTACACAGAAAAACCTAAGCTGTTGAGTTGAATCTATAAGAGATGGTTAAGCCCACAGCAGTGACCCAATACAGTAATTTTCTGTCCAAAACAGCAACTGAAAACTGGATCATGTTTAAGCAAATGTTAAGCAATCTTTAACTGAAAGTTTTATCAGTAATAGTTTAAACTACTGAAAGCTAGCAATGCTCACTAAGTAGGTATACTAATAATATATGGGGAAAGTCCTCATTGTTGCTGCAAAATAACAAAGGCTATGCATATGAAAGGCAAATGTTCCTTGGTGTCAATAGAGATTTCTTGCAACATTCAGGTATGGTTATTTAATGTGAATGTTGCTTAAATATATGAAAGAGTCTGTGTCACAAGTACCGTGGTTCAAACATGCAAGTGCAGGAGAGCAAATACTTATGATTGCCTCCCTTTCAGTCATCAGGACATCCATTGTTAGCAAGGAAATTTACAAGGACACAGCATCACCCTCTCAGGAGAGTGCAGGTGTGTTTGAATGCACAACTTCAACAAATTTCTATTTATTGTGGGTTAGAAGTACCTCCTTGGGTATTTACTATGTGGATATTTGCTCTTTAGTGCTGCCTCCCCTGGCAAAATCAGAGCTAAAAAAGTAAGTACTTCAACTCTGCTAATCATAAAAGAGCTTGAATATCTCTGCCTGATACTGTAAATCCTCCATAGCCAGAGAGTACAAACATGAAGGCCAAACTGTGTGACCCCTGTGACTATCAATTACAAATGTAATTACAGATAGGCTCCATATAGCTGGCTTGAGATTCAGAGGTTCAGAGTCCATGCTCTCTGTGTTGTGACATCAGGCTGCTGAGCATAAGATTGTCTGAATGCATTAAAGGCTGTTGTTCTGAAACTAAAACTAGAAGGGCACCCTTCAGCCTAACAAAGGGGTAAACTGAACCATTTGTTCCTTGGGGAAAAAAAATAAAATAAAATCTTAGATTTACCCTTTTTGTTTTAGCTTAGGTAGTGTCAAGGTTTGTGGAAATGACCTTGCTAGTTAGTTATTGGTAGGTATTGGTAGCTATATGGAGAGGCTGCAGCTTCAAAACCTTTTCTGATTTTGGTACTTTTTGCAGGATGAGATGAATTAGAGGATAAAATGGCACCAGGTGGTTGAAATTAGCATTTTCATCTCTCCTGATGCTCACACTGTTTACATTCTGAAACTACACAATATTGCCTATAGCAAGACGAGCATTTTGCTCAAACTGGTCCTAACTATAGAAACCCTGTGTGTATTGGAGGCATTAAATCAGTCTACCTCAGCCAAAATTCATTCTTCTGGAACAATTCCTCTATATCTGAAAAGTGTGGTAGAGGGTCACCGGTAGTTACTGTCCTGTAAATGACTTAAAAGCTGTAGCTGGGATAAGTTCTCAGTGGCCCAGGTAACCCTACAGAAGGAAGCAGGAATGAAATTCTTGCATACAGTACTGGGTTACTTCAATTTTGCCCTGAATAGCTACTTCCAGTAGGTAGCATAGGTAGTAGGTATTGATAGCAGGTAGTAGGTATTGATACATGATATCCTCATTTAGCAGGGATATAGTAAGATATTTTATTATTTATTAGGATAATCAGACAGCTAAGGGAATGCCTTGATATACAGGTAATGTTTGGGGGAGAAATCAGTGGTGTGGTTTCATGGCAGATAAAATTATTGTCTAACAAGGGACTGCATTTTTGTACAGACACATTGGGGAACAAATATTTTAGAGCATATTTTGAGGCCACCTAATGCACTGATGTCTGTCCTGCCAGCTGGAGAACATGAGGGTCTCATGAAACAAAAATAATCTGGCACTGCATCTCTCAGCTGTGGGCTGGTGACATGGAAAAAGGGAGAGGAGGAAAATGAAAGTATTGATGAAGTTCTTTTAGCTAATGGACAGTTTGGGAATACTTCTGGCAATTAACAGGCAGTGTGCTGATTCAAGAACATATGAAAAAATGTTATACATAATGTGCTCATTTCAGATGCTGAATAAATAAGTCCCTTAGTTATATAATTTGAACATTTATATGAAGAAACGATAAGCACAGTGCTGACTACAACTAGTCTCCTGACTGGAAAATTTCATTGAATGAAATTTCTGCATTAATTGTAATGCTTTCAGGAAAAAAAAAAAAAAAAAAAAAAAAACCCACTGAGAGAGAGTGAAATAATTCATCCCAGGATACTAGCTGCACCAGCAGATGAGCCCAGCACAGGCAGGCTGTTCATAATGGTAAGCTCCTTTCTTTACCAAGAATAATGATGCCATAAAAATTAAAAGGCCCCTGTCACAAAGATTTTTCTTTTAAAAAGAAAACAACATACAAGTTCTACATATCTGCTCATTTTGATAAGTGGTGTTGCTGTACACTTTAAAATGACAGACCTTTCTCTTATTTTTTAACAGGGTGTTTATTATGGAATAGGACAATCTGAACATGCCAGGTTCAAAATCTAAAACCTCCCAATGCTAATAGATTTCACTGCTTGCTGATGAGTCCCAGTGTACCATTTGTAGGAAAATGACCATATGTTCCCACTGATTTTGTATTCTGAAATCTGTAACCCCAATTATAGGCTCATTATAAGAAAATTCTAAAACTAGATTTTTAGTTTGTTGTTTCTCATTTATTTGTTGGGGTTTTTGTTTGTTTGTTTGTTTGGGGGATGTTTGTTTGTTTTCTTGTTTTTTTAGCATATTTCCCCACAATACTAGGGTAATATTGAATCACTTTTCATAATACCCTTTTCATTACACTGCTTTTAGACTGCAGAAGACTTAAACGTTTAAATGGGTTTTCAATTTGCCCTGCTGTTCTGCCATACTTTCACTTGAACTGAACTTTTATTCTGTACTCATACAAAAGTGTTAAGGCTGGCTACATTGAAGATTGCTGTTGTGATTCATTTTCATGAAATAAGTTATATTCTTGTAAAAAAATAAAACAGTGTTCTCTAACCACTTTTATCTCACACCATTTAATATCCTATATTGTTCAAATTTAATACAATCTGTAATTTCAGTAGAGCAGAATCATTCTGAACATTCTTGCTAAAGATATGAATGAGAAAGAGAATGAATACAAAATTAGGATTGCATATACCATCTCCTGAGACTCATGGCCATTAGCAATTGGGAATTATTAGTCCTAAAACCCACACAACAGTACTGAAGAACAGTTAGTCTAACCAGAGAACCTAAGTAGAAAAGGAGATCATTTCCCCTTCTCCTTGGATAACAATATACATAGAATAAAGAAAAAATAAAAGAATTAAGAAAGCTCATCTTATCTCTCTTTTATGACCCCTGAATTTATAATAGATAGCAGATTAATTATTTTAATTGGTATCTCCTTAATCACTGAACTTGATCTTATCTGTCAGTGGAATTTACATGATAAAGAAAAAGAGTTACTCAGGAGGCAGCACTGTAAATAAATATTTCACCCTGATCAAACTGCATATGGAGAGGATCATCTGCCTATGGAAATCAAGTTGAACTGCAGTAATAAAAATCCTGTGGTGTATCAAACTGCATTGCTGTATAAGGCACTAAAACCATATTAATACCTTGTATCATAGTTATGCTTTTTATTTCAATTTTGAAGATAGTGGACTGCAGTTGTCAGTGAACTTCCCCACTTCACAAGAACTTTCTGAGCTCAAGAAACTCATTCACATTCAGAGGTGCATATTACAGCATGTTGCTTATCCACAAAATAAAAGACATTTGCTATTATTCAGAGCTCACAAAACCAAGTGGATAAAAAATATAAGAAGGAAATATTTCATCTCTGTTTCACAGATAAGAAACTGAAACAGAGAGATTAAGCTTGCTCTGGGCACAGTGGCCAGAAGAACTGAAAAACAGGCCTTATGTATTGAGTCCTGTTACAAAACTAGAAGATGTCCATCTTCAAGTGAACCACATCATGGTTAAAGCTATTAAAAATAAATAAATAAATTCTTAAGAGTTCAAGTAGTACAGCCTAGTTAAATTACCATCAATGTCTTTATATCCTGAAATGTTTTAACTATCCTTTTCGTTTCAATTATTTTATTTTGATCCGGTAAATTTCTAAAACTCATTGACCTGTGAAATGCAAATGAATTTCCCTGTAAACTGTTCTTGGGAAATTGTTACTCTGCAAACAAACATTGATTATTTCACTTAGAGCTTATTTCATTTATGAATCAATTTATCTGTACAAAGTGTGATGCTCCATTCACGTTCTAGCACTTAAGTGGTACCATTTCTCACAGTATCCTTCTGAACAAAATGTCCAGCATATAGCTAGACAAATACATAGTATGATGGGTGAATGGTTGGCTGACAGGCCAGGCTTAGAGGGTTTGAGTAGATGGGGTTACATCAGGCTGGTGGCTAGTCATTAGTGGGGATTCTCCAGGGCTCCATTTTATGGCCAGTTCTCTTTAATGTTTTCATAAAAGATTTGGATGCAGGACTCAAAGGTATACTAAGTAAGTCTGCAGATGACACTAAATTGGAAGGAGTTGTTGAGGCCCTCAAGAGGAGAGAGGCCTTGTGGAAAGATCCCAACAAATCAGAGGGCTGGGCAATCACCAACCACATGATGTTTAACAAGAGCAACTGTCAAATTTGGCAACTGGGATGGGTCAACCCTGGCTATATGTACAGACTGGAGGATGAGAGGTTGGAGAGCAGACCTGCAGAAAGGGATCTGGGCGTTTTAGTCAACAGCAAGTTGGATATGAATTAGCAGTGTGCCCCAGCAGCCAAAATTGCCAACTGTATCCTGGGTTTCATCAAGTATGGCATTGCTAGCCAGTCAAGAGAAGGGATTGTCCCACTCTACCCTTTGCTGGTGTGGCCTCACCATGAGTACTGTGTGCAGTTTTCGGTGACACAGTGTAAGAAGGATAAGAAACTATTAGAGAGTGTCCAAAGGAGGGATACAAAGACAGTGAAGGGTCTAGAGGTGAAGACGTATGAGGAGCAGCTGAGGTCCCTTGGTTTGTTCAGCCCAGAGCAGAGCAGGCTGAGAGGAGGCCTCATGGCAGCCTGCAGCTCCCTCATGAGGGGAGCAGAGGGGCAGACGCTGAGCTCTGCTCTCTGGGGACAGTGACAGGACCCGAGGGAAGGGCATGGAGCTGGGACAGGGGAGGGTCAGGCTGGGTGTTAGGAAAAGGTTCTGCACCCAGAGGTTGGTTGGGCACTGGGACAGGCTCCTTAGGGCAGTGGTCACTACACCGAGCTGGCTGGAGTTCAAGTGTTTAACAACACTCTCAGACATATGGTATGTTTTTTGGGTGGTCTAATATTGAGCCAGGTGTTGGACTTGATGATTCTTGTGGGTCCCTTCCAACTCAGGATACTCTATGATTCTACCGTTGATTCTATGATTAAGTGGTAGTAAAGGTAGGAATTATTCTCTACTAGGTTATTCTGTTTTGTCTATTTCTATTTCATAGGACAGGATTTTAAATGTCACTAGTGACCAAAAAAAAAAAAAAAAAACGCAGACAAAAAAAAAACGTTGATGCTTACAGAAAGTGTATGTTTACAGGTGACTTTAAAAGGCATTATGTAGATAAGATAGAAGAATCTACTGTCCATCCACAGTAACTAGACAGAAATAACAGGCTTGCACTATAGTAAGGAAAGTCATACGAAATATAGGGAAAATCTTCCCAACGTTAGGGAGATCGAGGCCCTGAAATGCCTGGGGAGAGAAAAAAGTCCGCATCATTAGAGATGTTTAAAAAGAGACTGGGAAAACATTGTCAGGAATAACACTGGTAGAGTTCTTACTGTCCAAGTCAGCATGGGAGGCAAAGGGATGCAATGTGAGACCTTTTTAATTCCTGCAACTTTACTACATGATAAGGAATCATGCAGAGTGGATTTGGGCTCCCATTGTCATGGACAGGTACAGCTAGAAACATTGTGCTTCCCACACAAGTTTTCCCAGTTTTTTTAATCAGAAGTTTTTTTAATCAGAAGTTACTAATACTAAGACTGAAAGGTTTTCTGTATTTTCACCAGCACAGGCATAGGCTTGTCTGCCACAACTCACACCTTTACCAGACATTTTTTCTAAGGACATGCATGCTACATCACAGTGTACTTAGTGCACTCTGAAAGAGTGTTCAAGAGGCACATTACGAACATGTCTTGTAATAAATAAGGGGCAAGTCCCAAGAATATTTGCCACACTGCGGTCCTGGAAATTGTCCCTGAAGGAACATCTATCTGCTTCCAAGAAGTCTGACTAAGCATAATAAAATGCCATTAAATAAATGGCAGTTAAACGTCAGAATGACGGCTATGTACCCATTTCAGTTAGGATTCTGCAGAACTTACTAAAAATTTCCACAGCACCTTCCATTATTTTGACAGTGGAGATATGAGGACAGTGCTGATGAAGAGACTTAATTTTGTACAAAGCCTCACAGTATAGATTGGCATGTTTAATACATAATATACCATTGTAAGAGACATGGTTACAATAAGCTATTTAAAAATAAAGGTTTCTCAAGATGTTAACAGGGATAATGATTGGAAAATATTTGTCCCCCACAAGGCTCTTGAGAGTCTAATGACATTCAAAAATGCACACAGACAGTAGCTCACCTCTGTAAAGTGATAAGCTCAGATTTTTTTTTTTTCTATTCCATCGTCCTGACAGCCACCCACTGCAAAGCACTAAACCCATGCAGAAAACATAGCAAGTATGTCCTCATAGCAGGACAGACACAACAGAATAAAAGTGATGACTCTGAAAGTAAGAGTTTTTGTTGAGTATGGGGTTCTGATTCTCTAGGTTAGATTTTGTTGAGGTTGGTACATTTTTATTCAAAATCGCTTGCCTAAACAGTACATGATGCAGATATCTTTCATCTAGAAGGAGGTTTTGAACATAACCTAAATCCTACCCTTTGCAGGAGTTCATTTGAGAGCAACCTAGAACATAACAGAAGAGTAGAGCTTCAACAACACATGCACCAGCATTACTGTGGGGAAATAAGACATTTTTCATTCTGTCAGAAAAATGTCCGTTTTTGCCCCATGCTATTCATTCTGGCATCTTTATGTTCAGAACATGGGCCTTCAGGAGGTGAATTCGTAAGGCAATTTCTTACTCTGTCCCATAACAGCTGTAAGCTCCTGCTGCTGAGAAGGATTTGCATCTCTCTGTGTACAAATGCTCTAAATCTCTCCACCCACAGTGGAGTGGACAGAGCTTATCTAGAAAGCCACTGTACAGTTGCAAGAGGCACATCAGCTCTCCAAAAACCAAGAGATTTTGCGTGCAATAAGGTGCCATTGGAAAACCTCACATTCTATGTTCTCATCATTATCGAGAATGTCATCAGCAAATAAGAACTAGGTTATCAAGTCATTAATATAAAACCTTCTTAACGTGTTCAACACCAGCATTTTTAAATTTCAAGCTTAAAATATATTTAGAAAGTTGCAAAAGATATTGTTTATAAAGTATTTTAAAACCAATAATATTTTAAAAGAATTTTAAAGCCAAGGCAGTAATTCCTGCTCTCTACCAGCAAAACATATTTTGGGCAATTAAATACCTTCCATTATTTTGCCATTTTTTTGCTCTACTTACTTAAGATTAAATATGCATTATGTTAAATATACCAACAAAACCTCCACAAAATGAGTTATTTTGTGTTTCTTTGGAGGGTTAATGGATTTTAAAGGTTTATCTATTGTGAGGGGTGGAGTTGTGTGGTATGAATATGAGATTTGCTGTGGATACCACAATATTTGGCTTAGTTTCAAATAAATAAATAAGGATTTTCTTAATTTAGAGTTACTTACTATTTGCTATTGAGTTTAGTTATATGAGCAACAGCTTATGACTTTGCAGTGATGGATATGCCAGTGTGTCCAAAATAAAACTCCTGTTGTATAGTGTTTAGCACTCAGCCGGAAAAAATCACACTGTGATGAAATGTAGTGTACCAAATGTTTGCCCTGGTTCATTTACTTTGACATTTCCTGATTAGCTGTGGGTTTCTAATATGTAAAATTTTGAAATTAGAAAAAGCATTAACAGTGAATTTTTATCATTAAAGACCACCTGATAGTCTGAAATTCCATTGTGCTAAACACTATATAATCATGGAGGAAACAGATGGTTTTCAATTAACTTCTCAGATGCTTTCACATTGATAATGCACTTTTTAATAATCATTTTTTCTGTATTGGCCTATTACCAGGACATCTAATCTCTTTCTTCTTTATGGCAATCATATTTAGCAGCACTATAATCAGTGAGAAATAGCTGTATCCTATTAGTTCCCTTCATTTATTAACTAAGGACAACAATTGCTGAATAGCAAGTTTATAAGCATGCAACGTAACATAGTTTAAATTTACTGGTAAAGCTACTATGGAATGAAGTGAGAGCAGGGGACATTAATTTTTTAAGGACTTAAAAAAAAATGACTAAGAAACTTGTTTGAACAGCGTATTTCAGCATGTCTTCTGGCACTAGTTACAATAGTTCGGGATGACAATATCAGTTTCCATTTCCATAAGAGGAAAATAAGCTTATTATCTGAGCCATGTGAAGGAAAACACCTCACTATTCATGTTGGGAAGGTACGGTATTGTGGTACCAAATAAGTAAACAGGAAAGCCTCAACCTATTTGAAGGATCAGTGTTAGGAGAGAAGTGAGACATGATTGCTTCATCCACATTACTGAATTAGGGATTTGTAAAGCAAGCTTTGTTATGTGTTATAATGGTAATTTTCTGTTTCTTTCTACATTTTTTGAAGATAGGTAAAATATCTAGAGATATGCAACTTCCACATAGAAATGTGTTCAGAGTGAAATTTAGCACTGTATCATCTCTTTTCTTCATAACCTAAAGCTGGGAATTTTAACATCAATTTTCTTTGCCTTTCAATAAAAATTGAGAATTCTTGTATTAATTTTAATTAGATAATTAATTTTTTCTAGATTTAGAAACAGATCAGAGATAGACACTGCAGTTTAAAACAGTAGGAAAATGGATACAAACCATTTTATATCTGCACATTAAACTTTCATAAATGTTTTAGTAGCTGAGATTAACTTCTTATATGCTTTCTCTTAATTCACTGAAGACCGTGCAAAACTCCAATGTAACTCACATTTTAGTCACTAAGATCTCATCATTTGATTTTGTCTTCAGCTTAATATCCCCAAAATAATGCATAAATCTTCTTTCAGCACTGTATAGGATTCTCTTCTCCTCTCAGAGATTATCTCCTCCTAATTATGAATTTAATCCCTCTGCATTTCTTACGGCAAAATGTTTGCCTTAATTGCTTTGATAAATGATGTGTTTTAAGGAGAATCTACAAGCATTTGGCACAACCATAAGTATTTTAAAAAGGGAATGAGAAAGATTCAGGAAGATTAAAGGTTTTGTAACCAAATGTAAATATAAAAGAGTTCAGCTTAATGATTAATAATTGATTTGCTTAAAGAAGATTGGGGTAATTAGTGTGTAATATCATATATGGCTATGAAAGCTAAATGGCACATAAGATACTTGCTTCCCATCCCAGACTCCTTTTAAATGACCAGTTTGTCCCTGTTGTCAACCACTTCTCTGAGCATCCTGAAGTTCACTGGGAAACTCCAGATCTGAGGTAAGGTAATTTTAGCCTAGCAGAATGAACTCTCCTTTATTGTAACACCCTATTTCCATGATGGATTTTGTACTTCTGACAGTATTTCACAGTGTCTGAGAGAAAAATATATCTTTTTAACATAGATGTCACAGCATGGCTTTTCAGCCATGTTGTCATAGGGGAAATTAGAGGTAAAATGGCTGAAAGGACAGGCCCACACTACCCACTGACTTAAAATTTACAATTTGTGTAGTAAGTGGGATGGGTATAGTGGGTAGATAGCAATTTCTATCTAGAGCTGTTCCAGCCCTGTTCTGTGACACTCACTGACTTCACACTCACCCCAGTCCCTCCCAGTCCCCCACTTTCTCTCCAGATGCCACTGGTGCCATGGCCCTGGGGATTAGTTGCTCTCTCAGACCAGCTGACACCTTGAGGCAGTCCAGGGTGATTTCTCTCTGTGCTCATGCTTCTTTCTACATAGTGTCAAGCCTCTGGGTACTGATGCACCCAAAGAGCTGGGTGGATATAGCTAAGGTCTCACTTATCTGAGTGTTGCTTTGGGATAGGCCTCACCCTGTGACAACGGGCCACAGGCTTTTTGCAATCTGGTTAGTCCATGCTTTTGCTATTTGACATCTACTGTACTGGGGTGCTACTCTTCATCAGCTGTTGCGTGCGATTAAACATGATTCATTATAAGCAGTACATCTTCACCATCTAAGACTGAGAAGTTTTGCTGTTTTGGTTCCTAAAACTTTGCTATACAAAGGCCAATTCCTCACCTTCATATTGAGAGATATGCCTCCTTTTAGGAATGCCAGCAAAAGTATGATAACAGGACAGTAGCCCACCACATGAAACAAACACATTTCTCTCTGCTAAGCTGAATCTCTCAGACTCTGCAATAAACTGAATCCATGCACAGATTGGCATATAGGGAACCCCATCTTCCCTTTTCTTCAAAACCAATTGATTTCAATAATAGTCTTCTGAGTGGGCTTGCAGTTCCACAAGGGTTTTAAATTATGAATATTAAGATCTCCCCATCCTTCATGGAAAGTCTTTTCTGACCTTCAGCCTGATACAAAAAGAAAGATTTACTAGAACTGCATTTTAATTTTTTGTTTTGTTTTGTTTTTCTGACCTGACTAGTGGACCATTTCAGTGCCTTGCTAAAACATTGTGCATGTTTTTTCCCTGAACCTGAAAGCAGTGTGAACCACAGGCTCTTATTCAGTTGTACAAACTATCATGTATACTTTCCCTACAGCACATTCAATCAATGAAGGTCTTGCTAGAAATATGCTACCTTATATACTGCATTCACATGTGCACTGGCACCCAGAAGGAGAAAAACAACTGGATGGGCACAAACCACCTCGCTGCACTTGGGTGTTCATGGTTTCAGGTCTCAGCAACATTATCTTCATTTTTCTGGGAATTATTAAGCTTTGTGTTTTCTCTTCTCTGACCTGAAAACTACATAAGGACATTAAACACCTGTTTTATTACCATTACTCCATCACTAACTTATATCTCCAGCCATGATGGATGCTAGCTTGCAGTGCATCGATGGCAGCAATAAATCCTTACATAGGCTCACAGGTTCACTGAATGTACATGATAGCCCTGCTAGTTCTACACTCTTACACTGTTGTGTAAAGTCTCCTGTGTGTCACTGAGCTGTCAATGTCATCGATGCATGCAAAACTGTCCCCCTGTAGCACACCCTATCAGAATGAGAATTGGATGCAAATGTTACCTCATATTTGTTCCACATAATCAAAGTAAACTGCTCCAAAGTTTGGGCCAGGTGATCTTCTGAGGTCTCTTCCAACCTGGGCTGTTTTATGATTCTACGATTAAAACCTTGGTCCTATTTGACATGTGACTGTGTATACATGTATGCACGTGTGCAAAAATGTCTGACGGCTCATACCATGACCAGTGTAATCTAAATGCTCAAGAGACGAAAGAGGTGGAAGAGATATTGGAGCAGATAAGTGAAAGGACTTTTCTGAGGTCAGTGATAAATGCCAGTTTCCCACATGTCCAGGGTTTTAGCTGGGAGCTCTTTTGCTGTTAGCTCTTTTGCTAGTAGTTAGTATGGTGCTGCATTTCGGATTTAAGATAAGAATAATGCTGACAACACACCAATGTTTCAGCTGTTGCACAGCAGTGCTTGCGCTGTATCAAGGCCTTTTCAGCTTCTTCCTTCAGTGAGGAGGCTGGGGGTGCACCAGGAGCTGGGAGGGGACACAGCCAGGACAGCTGACACAAAGGGACCACAAGGATGTCTCATACCACGTGGCAACATTCTCAGCAATAAAGCTGGGAGGAGTTGGCTGGGAGGTGCCACCATTGCTCAGGAACAGGATGGGCATCAGTTAGCTGGTGGTGAGCAATTGCATAATGCCTCACTTGTTTTCTTCTTCTCTTTTTATTTTCCCTTTCTTTCTTTTCTCTCCAATTGATTTTTATCTCATCCCACAAATTCTCGCACTTTTTCCTTTTTCAATTCTCTCGCTCATCCAGCTGTGAGGGGAGGTGAGTAAACGGCTGTGTGGTGCTGAGCTGCCTGCTGAGTTAAACCACACCACCACATTTTGAATAATGCAAGTGAAGAGTGATTTTCTGTAATACTGCCTGCAGTGACTTGCATCTGCATCCCAGACTTGCATCTGCTCTGTAGGTAAGACTTCTAATGCTGTGGTATCAGTATTGGTTCAGAAGACTCTGGAGTTTTTCTTTGCTTTAGCAATATTGTTCTATATCCAGTCATTGGTCTTTCCTAACATTTCCAGCCTGTCAAAACCAAGCAAAGAGAAACCTTTGTGCAGTTGTTGGTAACAATGCCCAGTTGAAAAACAACTCCATCCTGAATCCTAGCATTTCTAATTTCATCGAGATCCACCCACCTTACCATAATTCTTGCTAAAGTCCAATGTTTCAGTCTTTTAGTAAGCTAGCCTTACATCCTGTGGCCCTGAAGGAACTCTCTTATACTCACATTTTTTATAATACCACTGCATCTTCTTCTTGATTCACGACATGGACCAAAACAGACCTTTTCTCTCAATAGAGGTGTCAAATGGGATTTCTCTGAGTCACCAGTGCTCTTATATTCCTCTTCTTTCCCAGTTGCAATATGCAGTAGCACACAGGTCATATTGTCCCTTTGCTCTATCAATATTTTATCACTTGCTATCACCAATCCACTTCTCCTTAAATGCTTTTTCTTGCAGATACTTACAAATTCACCTATATATTTGGTAGTGAGACGTTCCTTTTTTTCTTTCAAATACCCTCTTTAAAGACAGTTCTTTTCTTCAGCCTACAGGATACAGCCAGTGTATCAGGGATGAAAATTCCAGTCCTGACTATCTCTTGGGTCCTGATCTTGCTCAGTTTTTTCATCATTTGAATGCTTTGGATTTTCTCTTTTTTGTTGTTTTGGTTTTTGTTGTTGTTGTTTGTTTGTTTTCATAGATATCACATTCCTCATGTAGTCTGTATTTTTCCCAATGCAAATATCATTATAATAACTGTATCTGTACTTTACCCAAGTTTCATGTTTGATCTTGTGTTTTCCTCCTGACCATCCTGTATTATTCAACCATCATGTATTAAAGACTATTTGGGGATATTAGTCATGTATTATTAAAGTTGTACAGCAGCATCACAGGAAGATTAATTGGTCTCCAAAAAGAATATAAATATGTGCCATGAAAATGCCTAGTATTTCTGTCTTTTCCTTACTATCTCGACTTTGTCTTGAGTTCTCTGACTTTTGGGAAGACAGAGAAAGTTAAATAAAAATACTTTCAATGGGTGTTATAATATCACTTATCTTAAGTTACCAAAGGAATGGTGCAATCACAGCCCTCAAGGATGCATTAGAGTGGATTACTGTAATACCTGGAGGGTCAAGATAAGCTTTAAATATCTTATCTCTTCTATCTCCAGAGTAAGCCTGTGGCATTATCTCTTACTCAGGGAACTTAACCTAAATTAGTGAGAGAAAGAGACAGACAGAGATCTCCAATAATCCTGAGTAATTGGCAGAATAATTCTTCAGCCATTCCACTGAAGAGATACAAAATAGCATAATTACAGAATGGAAAGTAAAACACTAAAAAATCTTTCACAGTATGTGAGTATCAAGCATTCACCTCTAGCTTCATCAAAACCTCCGATTCTCCTGTGCTACTTCTTCTCAGATGACTTTATGCATAATTATACACTTAAAAATGAAGTGGTTGAAGGACATACCAGAATTTTAAAGGACATTGTCCTGGTTTCAGGTAGGACAGAGTTAATTTTCTTCCTAGTAGCTGGCAGGGTGCTATGTTTTGGATTAGAATGAGAAGAGCGCTGATAACATGCTGATGTTTTAATTGTTGTAGAGCAGTGCTTACACCAAGCCAAGGACTTTTCAGCTTCTCGCTCTGTCCTGCTAGCGGGCAGGCTAGGGATGCAGCAGGAGCTGGGAGGGGACAGACCCAGGACAGCTGACCCAAACTGACCAAAGGGGTATTCCATACCATCTGACGTCATGCTGAACAATATATAGGGGTGGCTAGCCAGGGTGGAGGGGGGGGCCGGCTGCTCAGGGATAGGCTGGGCATCGGTCAACGGGTGGTGAGCAATTGCATTGTGCATCACTTATTTCGTACACATTATTACTTTTAATACTATTATTATTATTATTATTATTATTATTATTATTATTATTATTATTATTATTATTTTCCCTGTCTTAATAAACTGTCTTTATCTCAACTCACAGACTTCACTTTCCCGTTTCTCTCCCCCATCCCAGAGAGGGAGGGGGGAGGGTGAGCGAACGGCTGTGTGGTGTTTGGCTGCCAGCCGGGCTAAACCACAACAGACATTTATCATAATATTTATAGTGAAGAACTTTTGACGCAGGTATCAGACTTTCAGGAATAATTTTATCACACATAATCACAGAACCATAGAATGGTAGAGTTTGCAATGGGCCTCTGGAGCTTATCCAGTCCAACACTCTATGCTCAAGCTGGGACATCCAGAGAAAGTTGTCCAAACCATGTCCAGGTGGTTTTTGCAGATCTCCAAGGATGGAGATTCCACAACCTCTCTGGGCAACCTGTGCCAGTGTTCCGTCACATGCACAATAAATAAGAGCTTCCTGATGTTCAGAGGGAACATCCTGTGTTACATTTCCTTCCCCTTTGCTTCTTGTCCTAGCACTGTGTACCACAGAAAAGACCCTACCTCTGTCCTCTTTGCACCCTGCTTTATACAAAGACATTTATGTACATTGATGAGATCCCCTCTGAGACTCCTCCTCTCCACTGTGAACAGTCCCAGCTCTCTCAGCATCTCTTCATAGGAGAGGTGCTTCTTTGATCATCTTAGTATAGAAATCTTTATCATATAAATCTATAATTTAGATGTCTTAATATAGAAATCATTATCTTAGTATAGAAACTTTTTAGATAATTCAATTATTTGTGTCAAAACGAACAAATAAAAAATAATCCAACAAAGAAAAGATAATTTAGTAAAACTAAGACAGAGGTTTGTATAATTAATGTTATCTGGTTACATTTTAAACAAAAATAAATAAATAAATAAATAAACAAACAAACAAACAAACAAACATTATTTAGGCACATGCAATTCAGTATCCCTAAAAGCAACAACATCCCTTGGTACAGAAAGGTATTGACTGCTTTTGTTCAAGGAAATTCTGGGCAGGTTATACCAACCAACACCAGCTGTTTGATATAAGATGGCAGCATGATGTTTACTGAGAACAGTAAAATGAAATTAGGAAAAGAAATTTAAGTGAAATGTTTCTGACAGTGGAACTTCCTGTGCTGTCTACAACTGTGCTCCAAAGCAATAGCAATAGAAGTTCCATTGCTTAAATCATTCTAAGTTGTTTTCCATAGGATAATGTTTTTAAGCAGAAAGAAAAAAAAATATGTGATCTCTCCCAAAGGTGTGATTCTAATGCCGTTGAAATCAATGACAAAACTCCCATTGACATCACAGAAACCATGTCTTGTCTGCTGGCTCTTCAGAATGAATTTTTTGACAGGCAAATTTTCTGTTGTGTATACCAAATCCTTAGAGAAAAGACCCTCTCATTAATTAGAGGGTGATGTTATAGAGCAGAAAAGAAGAATATTGCCCTTCTTTTCTTTTAACTTCTTTCCTTCATTCCTGCTTCCTGCTTAGGGAGAATACAGCAAGTGTTCCTGATGATGCAGTGCTTTATAGATGAGGTGAATGTACTTATTCAGTCTGCAGTTCCAAGGGAGGGACTCGGCTTCATTTCCTAATTTCAAAAAATCTCATTATTTCTCATTTGGGATAGGTCACTAGGAGACTTAGCCCACTTCAGATTCAATTAACTTTTATTTTTTAATTAGTTGGAATTTTAATAACCTTTCCAGAAAGCTATGAGGAACTATGCACTCTCCAAAGTAAATCTGGAGAGGTTTTTAGCCTGAGAGAATTCCTTACTGCTTCTTGCACAGGGGATGGGATGGTTGAGTTACTGCACAGCTGTCTGTGAAAATGAAATAACTTCACCTTTCACAAACAAATTCCTCCCTAATGTTTTCCTGACTGCCCACTCCCTCCGCTCAAGCAGAGAGCATCAGGTTAAGAAGGTAATATTACACACCCCTGGTATCTGTGAGTTCCATTCTGGAGTAACACTTGCGGTCTTAAATGATTTTTAGAAAACAGAGTATTTAATTTTTTAAAAGTCCAAACACTAGACTGGAAGAAAGAAAATTCTGAGAAAGTTAAGGAGCTCAGTCTGTTTAGCTGTTTAGAAGACCAACCATTGATATGATTACAGTAATTATAATTACCTTTGAGAAGACAAAATGCCAAGTCTGCAAAAGGAAATGTCTGCAATTTATTGAAAAATGCACAATAACAATTGTTAGCCAAGTATTAAAGATGAACTATCTTAATTAAAAAATAAATCACTAGGTTATATCATTGTAATCATGTGGCACAGGCAAGTATTTATCTTTACTGTACTTTTAACCTTTTGTTTGGGGTTGGAAGATTAATCAAGCTATAAATTTAATGAGAGAATAAGAGGCCATGGTTATATAAGAGGCCATGCTGAATGATCCACTCTGGCTTAAAAGACAAAATAATGCATGCCTGATGTCAACATCTTCCAGGACTATCAAATCCTGCATGAAAACGAATGTCTAAGTACATATATTTTAATTACATATTAATAGATTAAGCATAACATTCACATGGATTTGTGTTCCTTTCAGAGTATCTGGGCAGTCAACATGAACTGTATGAATATTCAGAGAAGAATAAATTAAACAAAACCAAAGGAAAGCCTTTGGTTAGCACAATCCAGATTAGTGGATTTTCAGGAGTAGCTCATCCCTACTTTGTGGAAAGACAAACTAAAGCTTAAAATAAGATAACTTTTTAATAAAAATAAGTAAATTCTCAACTGCTGAAAAATTCAGACAAGAGTTCATCAAGTTCTGGTGACCAAGCTAAGTGGCTTCCTGACGTATTGAAGTAGCCAACAAATGAAAGGCAATGTAATTAAGGAATACATATTTTTTACTTTTATTTTTTTACTTTTAATTATTTCATAGTAACCACTATTTTTTATTAACAATGTTGGCATTAGAAAAATCATTTTTTCTTGTCACTCTTATTCACTCTCTTGCTGTGATTAAATCACCAGCATTTGAATAGTTTTGGCTTTCAAATTCAGTTCTGCTGGTTTTATCTCATTCCAGTGTACTTATTATAGGGTTAAATAAAAGCCCCAGGCATAATCCAGACAGATTTACATAAATTTATTTACCAAAAATCCAGAGAAGCCTTCCCTGGATGGGCAGCAGAGCTTCTCTGCCATGGCTGGCACAAGTGAATGCATAACACACACACACAGAGCAAAACCTGCCAATAAGCAGTCACTTTCCCTCTGTCAGACTTTGTATTTTCTCTCTTCCTTATTCACAGACATTATGCAGAGTAGAACTGCTGAATCACACTAGCAGGCTGAGAATGAAGCAGCAACATTTACTTTATTTTCTCTACTCTCTCCCAATTATCCTTATTTCTATATTTTTTCTTCCAGGTGGTCCTTTCTGAGGTGCCCATAAATAAATATATTAAACAGAGATGTTCTGCATCCTGTCTGGACAGAGGCTGCTTTTATTCAGGTGAAATTGAATCATGTGAACTGTGCTGAGACACTTTAGTCCCTTTCATTCACAGTCTGTGAATCTGACTGAGGGATCAAAACTGCTGGTGAACTGAAGAACTGGCACTTGCAGCCTGCATGAATACTTTGAGATGTTATTTTTAAGAAAATAAAATGAAATATGTGACAGAAAAACAGGTAAGGACCTGGTAAACGAAAGGCAGACAGGATGAGAAAGCAGAAGTAAAGTAGAAAACCGTCATGGCAAGGCATCACCCAGGGAAGAAAAAAAAAAAAAAAAAAGTAACAAATAAAGAAATATAAGAACAGTCATTAGCTAGAGTTCTTCTTAAATGTCTGAGGAATACAAACAGCCAGATAGGCAACTTCAGGGAACTCAGGCACCAAAGAGCACGTTGGAAGATGTCCAGGGCATGGGCTAGGCTGCATCTCATTCACAGGATGCCACAGGATGCACATTCTCCAGGGGCACAGAACCACAAGGTGATAAGTGAAGGTTGGAGAAGAATTTGCAGAAACTCTTTGGGCATGACAGTAATGTCCAAACAAGTCACTGGGGAGGCTTGATCAGCTGAGCAGTCACACAACAGAAGTGTCCAAGCCTCTTCCATTATGACTTTGCAGTCTGCTTTAGGAATGCACCAACAACACCCTAAATTAGGGTGCTTGGAAAATTGTGCATGAGACCAATACCGTGCAATATGTACGGGAAATGACTGTGTGACACAGTTTGCAATATGAACTGGGGCTATACATTGCATAGATGCTGCTGAAAGGTCCAGCACACTCAGTGTTTTGCAACAACTCCCCCCTCATGGTGATTAGCTAACACATAACTGATTCATGTCAAGAGAAGTGATTTCAGACCCCTTCATTTGAGTCACAGTGCTGGATTTTGTCCTTTCAGTTTCAGCTCAGTCACGTCCTCCAAAAGTCTGAAGAGTTTCACCATTGGCACCCTTATAACCACATTAGCATATCACTGATGGCATGCCTATAATTTGTGCAAACTGATAAAGCTCTTTAAGCATTTTCTCCACCCAGGATTTGTCCTTCCATGTTTCTCAATCTCCTCTGAGCACTGAGGGCTTCTGCAGCACAGAGCCCAGGGAAGCACCAACTTTGAAGTCCTCTGAGTACCTCAGTCACACTCTGGCTGTAATTGCCTTCCCAACAGTACTTACATTCGTCTGAAGTTTCAGCCACAGAGGTCATTTCTTTCAGTCCTCAAGCAAACATTACTTGTCTTCCGCTAATTTCCTTCTCTCTCTAGTGGGCAAAATCCTCCACAGGGCTCCTAGCACAGAGACAGGCAGGGCATAGGCAGGAAGAAATAAGGGTATAAGTAATCCTTGTTGGAGAACAGAATCTTTGGTAGAAAAGCTGTGCATAAAAAAGGGTATGAGTCCAGACAGCATTTTGTGGATCATTTTGTTACAATTAAATTCTGAAGTCCTTCTGTAAGGACAGTGCTTGCATGCAAACTGTAATTCTTCACAAGCATATGCAAGCCCACCTCAATGTTTTCCCAAAGACACTTTAATTTTTATTTACCAGAACCTTGACAATGGTAGACTAGTAATAAGTGGAACTTATAGGTGGACTAATAATAAGTGGTATTTTGTATTCCTGATTTTATTTTAGTTTAGTTTTTGTGGCGGTGGTGGTTTTTTTGTTTTGTTGGTTTTTGTTTTGTTTTGCAATCTGTCCTCTACTGCCTTATACCTCGGCTTGTAAAGTTTTGAAGTTCAGGGGCTATTAATGCTTTTACATTTCCTGGACTCCTTTAGTTCCTAGTAAATTACAGATAACTTATATTGCTAAGGAGAGCTGTGGAGTGATGATATGTCTTCTCTGAATTACTTTTTCAAACCAAATCAAAAACTAAGCTGTACTTTCTGTAATTGTTGTTGGTTTTGAAGGGTTTTTTTTGTTTGTTTGTTTGTTTTAGGCACTTTCCCAATTCTCTGTTATTTGTCTTCCCATTAAAGATGTAAACCTGCTGGAAATACTGGCACCTCTACTACTTAATACCAGTCACTAATTTTTCAGTGCATGATCAGATTTAGTCTTTTTTCTTGCCTTATTTCAAAGTCAGAATCTGATCCAGAGCACTTTTTTTTTTTTATCTCTGTAAAGTTCATCTATTTAGTTAGCTAGAGAATGTCATTTCCTTTAAAACCAGTAGAAAAGTTGCCTCCCCCACCACGACCACCTCCTACACACTCAAAAGGTTAAAAACTTTTTCTGCGATTCCCTCTACAGGGAATGTTATATTGGTACACTGTGGCATTACTTTAGCCAAAATATGCATTTAAATAGAGACACTCAGTAAAGTAAAATCACATAGGAAGCTAGAGCTATTGATTTTTTTCTCTTTAAATGAAGCATTTTATGACTCAGAAATTTTACTGAAAGTCTACATTGCCTTGTTAAAGTAACAGCAGAAGTCTTGTGGGGACCAAAACACAACAATACTAAGTGTAATTTTTTTCCTTCTCTTCCCGGCTGTAAATGTTGTTTTATATTTGTCATCAAGGTGACAACCCCTCTGCTCTAACATCCACCCTCTGCTCTTTTAATCCTAGGATGTTCAGGAGTGTTTCACCCTTGGCTGCTACAAACGCTGTCTGTGTCACCAAACAGGCTGGGATCTCCCCAGAGGAATTTCTACAGGCGGTTAGATCCAGGCTGCTGTGAATTCTCAAGGAGCTGTCAGATGCCACGGCCACGGGGGGTTGTGCTCTCCTTGTGGGTGCCCCTGAGCCCTCCCAGCCTGAGGGATGCTGACCCATGGTGGTGCTGAACCTGTCTCACCAGGAGGCATGCAGAGGAGATGCTAGCTCCTGGCAGCCTGTGTGCTTGTCACTTCACATGTTATTTGTCATTCATTTTACACTGAATAGTCCTTAACCAAGTAACCCAATAAAACAGGTGCTCTCAGGGTGCACGTAGCTTTAAAAAAAAAAAAAAAAAAAAAAAAAAGAGAGAGAGAGAGAATTAGGGTTATTCAGCTCTATTACATTTTCACCAGTATTTCATCATTTGCTATGATCCTGAAACATGAGGAAAAATTCCAGTGTTTATTTCAAACCCTTTTAAAGAAACAGGTCAACAAAACCAGACTACAAAAAGGCAGAACACTTGGACTTTTAAACTGATGTTAAACCTTTCCCATCAGGGCGAGCTCAATTTTATAATTCCTATGGCTATCATATTATGGTGTCTGATGAGACCTGCAGTTTGGCTTGATTATTGTATTCACTATGAACCAAGCTTTCCTCATACATTTCCCATCTTGCCTCACATGGTGTGGTCAGGGGAGAGTTTGCAGCCCTCAGAGGGTGCACAGATCAGACAGGAGACCTGTGAGCAGACTGCCTGGCCACAGTTTCCATAAAAGCAGTGCAGCATGCCAGGAAAACAGAGCTTAATGCTGAACTGATTCAGAGGAGAACGCTTGGGGTAAGGAGAATGTGCATCGTGTTTAAACAACTCAAATGTAAGTAGTTCCTTAAATAGTTCCTTAAGTTTTTTCTGTTGTAAAACTTATCTTCCTGACACTAAAGAGATGGATTTTGTCTTCTGGAGGGGTTATTTCCTTGATAAACAGCTTGTCAGCCCACAGTTCTCTTTTTATATTTTCAGTACAACCTGTTCCGTACTCTACATCCCCTGATGTGCCACGGCTCGGTTTGCTCGCTTCATGCAAGAAGGGTCTAGCTGAAGAGGCAGGAACATGCACCATGGTCACACCCTCGCGGAGACCTGCAGAGGTGGCTGCAGCAAGGGAAGCAAGCAGTGGGAAGGTGCGTGCCTTCAGGAAACCCGCAGTTTTCTTCAGGTACTCTCCCATGATGTCCCAGGTAGCAATTTTAAAGCCATCGGTGGAGGTATGGGGAATCAAGGTGTCACTAACTGAATACAATTCCTGAGGCAGTTTGGAGAGCATTTGGGTAAAATTTTAAAACTACCCAATGAAAAGGAAACTAAAACTGTTTCCTATACTGTTAGACAATGAAGTGCTAAATAGACAGTTCAGATCTCCAGATGATACAGACAGTGGCTTCTTCGACTTAGTGGAATTATAGTATTTTATAACTACAGTTTACTGTGCTATACATTCTCGTAAATCAGATATTTGTGGTAGATGAACCATGCTTTGTTATTTTGTTTGTCTGACAAGCCACTTTTTTCATATTGTAAAGACTGTCTTTTAATTTAAAGTCTTTCTCTACATTTAAAATCTTTAGAGAAACATTTACACAAAGTTGTTATCATCAAGCAGAACACAAGAAATCATTATCACTATGTTCACTGCTCTCTGAAACAGCACAAATGGGTCTGACAGATATTCTGACTGTCCTTGGATCATTTTTTCACAAATCCTGCATTCACCAGGAAAAAAAAAAAAAAAAAAGGAAACAGAAAGAAAATTGCAAAGCTATGAACCCTGAAGTTGTAACCATGGACTTTTTCAGAGAGCAGTGACATGCAAAGGGTATAACAACTTGATATTCTCTTGACAGCTAGAGGATGTAACTAGGGCCAAGGTGAAAATTTCAAACATAAATTGCAACACACCGTAAAACTCGAACTGGGGTGGAGAAAGGCCAGGAAGGGAGATGAGGGAAGTCAAGTAGTTAGAATAAGGAGTGAAAATACAATCTAATCTTTCTAGTTTCAAAACAGACTAAGGCTCAGTGCTACTTTGCTTTGTGGGAGTCTCAGATATTGAGCATCTAATTATCTAAAAGCGTACACATGGCAGTGTGATATGTGGTATACTCAGTTTTCTGATTATCCCAAAATGGCATTGTAAATTAAAAAAATTAAACTGAATGGTTTGCTTAATAACAAGACTAGTACACAGATGAGTTCTTTAATGAACTACATTATTTTTCTGTTCAAGTTAATTTCACATAGTGTTCTTTAAAATAATTCTCACAGTGAAACTGACTTGGTTGTATGCACAAGTGTCCAGTGAGTAAAAGGAGTCTAAAAATCTTGTGTGAACCAAGACATGACAGAACAGTCTTTGCATAATAATTATCTTGTTTTTGGAAATCTATCTTTAACAATCTTTGCAATTCATTAATTTCCCCCCTTATTTCCAATATCTGATCAAACATAAAAAAAAAATAAAGATTATTCTGCATTTTTTCTTCGTTCAACAGAGCCTAAAAATTCTGAGAACTCATTACACCTTTGTGAAACATTCACTGCTGTCTCACTATGCTACAATAGCAACAGCCATTCAAATCTGAATTTCAGATTTGCTAAACCTTGTTCCAAAGTACCTTGTTCCATTTGCTCCTTTAGATCAAACTTCAGTTCTTCAACAGTATAATTCCATTCTTTCTTCAAGTATTTTGTATGTTAGAAATCAGTTGTTGATGATGTAAAAGTAATTCCAGATATTTTCATTGAAAAACTTACTGGTCTCTCCCTCTAAGCCATTTGGCGGTTTTTCTTAGCCTTTTACCTAGACCCAAGGAAATAATCAAGAATATAATAATAAAATAAAATAATGTAAAGTAAAATTAAAAAAAAAAAAATCCAAAACTAACTTTTCATCAAGCTGATATGGAAAATTCACCTTCCTCAATGAAAAGAAAACCTTGATATGATCACAACTATCCAGATAACTGAAGTAAAAGAAAAGATCAAAAATCCAGGCATTTAAAATTAGAAAAATTAGTATTCTGCTCTTAAAATAAGCCACTTCCAACAAAAGAAGGGCATGGGCAGTGGGGAGAAGAACTTGCTCATTTGGGGCTTTTCTATATATTTCTTCCATTTTCTCATTTTGATTAAAAGACTTCATCAAATTCTGTACAGATTTTGCCTTCTTCAAGCTGTATTTTTTTTTTTTAAGTAGATTTTTCAAGGAAACTTATTTCCTCTTCTGCTTGTGAGCCAATCCTGCTCCCTTGAAGAAGTGATAGGGAGTTTTGCTTTTGGTTTTAATGAGCTTTGGGTCAGGGTCTCGAACTACAGATTCATTACAGCAAGGAATAATATCCCATGCCTTCCAATTCCCAACTACAATGACTCACGATAGTAATTTCTTTTTAAATATATATATATATATATATAATTGTCTTACTGGAATAGATCACCCATAGCTCGTTCTTTGGACAGAAAAAGCTTCACTGTAAATCCTTTAATTTAATATTTTTCCACCCGCATCATTTCTGGTTTATCACCACTACACAATGTCACCACTAATGCAGATACAGCTGTCAGGCTGTTGTTTTTTTCTTCAAATAAAACTGAGAGAATATAAAGATGACTTCTGCTGATTTTAGCTTTGCACGACATGATCTGCTTTGCTATAGAACCGCTTTAAAACAGTAAAATAAGACTACTCTAGATAAACTGGGCCACTTGAACTATCCAGTGAGCAAATGAACACACTTCTGAAGTTCAAATCTTCTGATGCCTTGTCGCCAGCAGCAATTTGCAAGTTATCTCAGCATCTGACACAATGAGTGAAGCAGCCTACAGTTAAATGCTGATTGCTGAAACACCCTAAATATTATCATGTAAAACATAGTTTTTTGTTAAAGAGATACCATTCTCCACTCTCTGCTTCCATCTGCATGAATTCATGGCATCTTCTAGTGCCTGCCAGTCATTTTGCCAAGCTGTTTTGACTACATAGGTTAAACGGTGAAGGATAGTGAAGCTCCTTGTGCGTAAGATGGGCTATCCAATCCCCTATGGTGACAGCTGATTCTGCTTATATCCCTGTTCAAGAGCTCAGCAGTATGCTGGGAGGGAAAAGAAGACTTTAGGAAGAGTGGATAAAACCAGAAAAATTATGAAGAGAAACCTTTGTTTTCACCTCAGTATTCTTATTGAAAGAAAAAAAAGAAAAAAAAAAGAAAAAAAAAAGGAAAAAAATCAGATTTTTCTGATGTGAACTGTAGGCATAAAATAAAAGATTGATTTTGTTGAAGGTCCACTGAGATTTGTGCTGAACAACAGGCTTACAGATGAAGAGGAGAGGAATCTTTATCATGCAGCCTCAGAGCTCGCGCTGCCAGGAGCACACTGGCTCCAAGGAGAAAGAGAGTGCATGTAATGAATATATACTGACCTTCTGAAGCTGGATCTAGCATGACTTTTTGCTAGCATTTTTGTCTAAGAGAAAAAGTCTCTTAATGCGACTGCTTACTGCTTAATGTTATGTAAAGGACAAGCTGTTCCTAAAATAAAACTTCCTCTATAGAATATAGTTGTACTGTGAAATAAATGGCTTTTAAGAGATGTTCAAACAGTTTCAGGTTTCGGAAGCCTGATGAAACCTTCGAAGACCAGAAGTCCTTTGTAATTTTATCCTCTTTTTCTTTATGCTGTAATCTTGGATGCCAACCATGGACATGTAGGGACTTATTTTACCCTCATGATTCTCAGGGTAGTGTAATTCACAGTATACATAACCTGAGAAGTAGGCTGTGGAACGAGAGTAAGCTGCGCATGCCATGATGAAATGGGTTGAAGACATGCTCATATAATTTCTCTTCTGCACAGTTCAATTAGTCTCAGAGCTAGGAAGTAACATAGCTCTGGCTTCAATGACTCTCTGCCCTTCCCTGTAGCTCTTTAGAAAGTCATATCAATGAGAGCAGAGCAGACAGACCCTGACATTTAGATAGATGAACTGGGCAACTGAGTTAACTGGGAAGGTGCCTAAAGTTAACTTTAGTCAGTACTAAACTATTTTATAGCAGTCCCCTGAAATGCTGTATAGCAGTAAATGAGTGGCCATGTTCAAGCATCTTACTACTGATCATCATAGTAACTAGGTAAAACATCATAAAACCTGCTTTCAAAAGTAATAAGGCTGATTTGATGGAGTAGTTGGCTCCAGTTCCACCCTTCTAGCCGTCTCCAAAATTTAGAAACTCACTGGCCAACTTCAGTCACATTTAAGAGAGGTAGAACATTCTCAGAGGATCTTAGATGCTTCAGGTTCCTGACAAATAGAGGAAAAGACTCAGGCAAGTATCTCCAGCAGAAGGCTGACATCTCCATCATCTGCTTAACTATATTACCTACCCAGGACCCATAAGAGAAGGCATAAGTGAAATCAGAGGAAACAAGGGTTTGTAAGATCTCTGCTGACTGTAGAACTGGGTTTATTCCCTGGCAAAGTGGTCACTTGG